>NC_054704.1:99836215-99973715 GCF_016097555.1 Gigantopelta aegis | reverse complement strand
GTTTCGTGGAACGGGGCCCTGGACTGAAGCAAGTCACGTTTGTCCTAGTCAGAAAACGTATCTTAGTACTTTTCCTTCTGCTCCCACTATTTCTCTCTGTCTGTCTGTCTGTCTGTCTGTCTCTGTCTCGTGTCTATGGAAAAGTGCATATCAAAGATCCCTTGCTGCTATTCGATAGAAGTAGCCTATTTGGTGGCAGCGGGTTTTCTCTCACACTATCTGGACCAAATGTCGAAAACAGCAAAATAGTCTTACAGCGGCAATTGTGGGCCCATTGAGCTATTTCTCGTTTCAGCCAGTGCACCACGACTGGTTTATCAAAGGCCATGGTATGTGCTATCCTGTCTGTGTGACGGTGCATATAAAAGATCCCTTGCTACTAATGTGAAAAGTTTAGCGGGTTTCCTCTCTAAGACTATATGTCAAAATACCAAACGTTTAATATCCAATAGCTCTTGTGTTGTCGTTTAAGAGAACAAACGTTTACTACAGAAATTTTAAAATGTTTTGATCAATGATGTGTTGCTAAAATATTATTTTTCTTTGCGCTCCCATACCAAGCGGATCTCTATGAAATGTGTCTTTAAGACTCCCGAATGACCTTTGACCTGATGAATTTACAATAGACGTGTTATCCAGGGTATCAATTGTGGGCCTGTCATGTTTGTGTCACTCCCTGACAAGTGATGACGTCAGCAACTGTTCATATGACACAATGTTGTAACGAAAACGTTTATGAATGTACTTAATATATTATTACTAAACATAAAAAGCTAATGATTAAAGGTACAATATATTCAATTAATCATTGTTGACGTTGTAACATTATTATTTTAGTTTTTTCACGCACGAACTGGACCTGATAATTAAAGGTCAGTTATATTGTATCCTAATCAAAGGTAGCACACCGTGAATGTGTCTACAGGCGTATTATATCCATATTATATCCGTATTATATCCGTATGAGACCGAGTACAGGCGACTGTTAGACAAAACCTACACTTGACACAATTATTGTAGATATACTAATTGGTAAGAAAAACATATACAAAACAAACAACAACAACCAACAAACAAACATACAGCAATCACCACCAACTAGCCTACACACTTTTCTACTTTTCATAGACAATATATGTTTATTATAATTTATGTTTATTATAATTTTTATGTTTCTAGCGAAACAATTGTAGTATTACTGATAACATGTATATTTAAAGTCGTGTGCTGATTGTATTTTATTAATTGGTGTGAAAATGATATTTGTATTTGGCCAAAACATGATGAAATTTAATCATTCGGAACACTTGATGCACACCAAGACGGCAATGTTGAGGACCTTTCGGCCCCTTGCTAGACAGAAATATAAGTGGAAATGTTGCAGCTACTAAATCTACGTTATGTTCCTTTAAGACTCCCGGATGACCTTTCACCAGACGGTTGTACAATGGATGTTCTGTTGTCATGGGTATCAATTATCGGACTGTCCAACTTTTAGTAATGTGTCTTCCGCTGACAAGTGATGACGTCAAGAGACTGTTCATTGTTTAAATATAACAGATGTTGTAACATGTATGTACCTGTACGTGTATAATATGTACATGGACTTTGAAGTCTGTGCGTTAGAAACAACTATATATGATTGAATATCAAATATATAGCCATTAATCATGTTTTGTATTCCACCATTAATGTTTCTGTACGTGTGTTGGACATGGACATTAATAGTGGATTAATTGCTTGGACAGAACAGAATGGGTACCTTGTTGAGGAACAAATTTACTTTCGAAAAGTCGAGCACAAGAAATGGAACATACAAGTTATCTACATTTACTGTATACTTACAAAGAGCTTATGCTCGCATCATCAGATTGTTTCGCAGGTACACATATGAAACAAATGGCAGTATACATTTATAGAAAGATATTTAACGCTTTGTCGATTATATGTAAAAAATATGGAAATCTGTGTTAGAAGTAGGGACCTTTAATCTGTCTTTCTTTCTTCTTTTTTTGTGTGAATAATAGTGGTGTGAATCAAGGACGCATACTTTCGCCCCTTCTTTTAAATATCTTAATACATATTAACCTAGCTTCCTGTAACCCTGGATTTATCAAACTGAGATTTAAGGAAATCAATAAAGTATATAAATTAGCATGATGCCGCTGGGTGAGAGACTAGCGTGCCACCCAAATCATTTATACTGAACTCCATTCAAAACGCACCACACACTTTTCAGTTGTTATTGCTTTCGCATAAGTGAGGTTCCTATATAACACTCGATATCCCCAACACTTGTTTAAAAGGCCTAACATGTTTGACTGGTTCTCGTCTTGTCACGCGTCTTTATCATTAAGCGGGGACAGATCGTAGCCCAGTGGTAAAACGCTCGCTTGATGCTCGGTCGGTCAGTGATCGATTTCCGTCGCTGGGCCCATCGGACTATTTCTCGTCCAGCCAGTGCACTACGACTGGTATATCAAAGGCCGTGGTATGTTCTGTCCTGTCTGTGGTATGATGCACATAAAATATATCGTGTTACTAATGGAAAAATGTAGCGGGTTTCATTTCTACGATTATATGATAAAATTACCAAATGTTTGACATCCAGTAGCTGATGATTAATAATTCAATATGCTCTAGTGGTGTCGTTAAATAAAACAAACTTTTTAACTTTAACATCAAGAGTCATAACTGAGACAGCGAGCGTTTCGTAACATCACAGAGCGCTCGCGTCTGTTGAACGCATGGATAGATGGATGGATGGATTTGTGTTTATTAAAGCTAACCATAGTTCTTTTGTTACAATATTCGCATCTGTCTCAGCTTGTGATTTTTATGTAATGTTTTAATGTTATGCGTTATAAATTCTTTCTCCTACCTGACAGATGCTATATTTTATCTCATTTGCCCTTTCATTTTTGACGTCAACATGTCTCAATAAACGTATTTAGCGCTTGCGCTTTAAAACAGTGTGAATTTATTAGTGGAAATATGACGTACGGAGATGCTGGGTGAAAGCTCTAAACATAACTGTAATATTTTAAAGTGTTATGTTAGTTGTTTGTTTGCCTCTGTGGTTAGGTAATTGAAAGCAACAAATGAAAACACATAATTATACGCCAAATAAATTTTCTTTCATGTTTATTTTCTAGTAATAAATCATATATGCGTGTCCTTGGCATTCCTAATTTTCTGTAACAATATCTCATCCCATTTTAAACTACGTGAAAAATGTTGTATCAAATCAGTCAGAAACAAGGTATATGTTTTATTTTGATAAAACGTAGTACGACTATTTGGTGTCTAACATAATTTGGATATTTCGACACTAGGTTGAGAGAGCGAGAGAGAGACACACAAATTGAGAAACAGAGAGGGAGAGATAGGATAAATGAGAGAGAAAGAGGGGGAGGGAGAGAGCGACATACGGGTGTGTGCGAGATTAAGAGAGAGGGAGGGAGAGAGAAATAGAGAGGGATAAAAAAAAAAGATGGAGAGAGGTAGAAGATAAAAAAGAAAGGAAGAGGGACAGAGAAAGAGACAGAACTAGGAGAGAAAGACGGGGGGGGGGGGCAGAGAGAGAGGGAGGAAGAGTCCACTGCCGCCACAGAGACTACTCCAACCGAGAGACAAAACAGAAAGGGATATTTTATATACACTGCCGCATAACACGGAGAGTCCACACCATTGTCTGTGATGTATCGGGGGCGATGGATCCTGCGACATCTGCATAAAGTGCGACAGATCATGGGAATTGATCACCCGCAGTAGACATGCTGGACATTCCCTACCTGACCGTTTATTATCGGTCGTATATGTCCTTTTAAAATCATTTAATGAATGGGCATACAAAACAAAATGGCTCCAAGTGGAGGGTATTGGGCGGAGAGAAGGGTAGCAGGCGGTCAACTCAATACCTGCACTTTTTGGTTTATGGTTAATATTTCAGTCAGCAAGTGTCTTAGCCCTTTTTCGTGCCTCGACCCCACCCAACCCTCTTATCGCTTGCACGGAATCCTGCATCTGCTGACAGTTGCATTTTGGGTGATGCTTGGATTCCATAAAATGTGTAATACGTCGTCGACTAACGCCGATCGACGCAGAAGATCTGCGTCAAATTGCATCGATCTGCGTAGGTTACATAGTTTATGGAAACCAGGCTTAAATGCGACACCAGGCTCGCTCGCTCTCTCTCTCTCTCTCTCTCTCTCTCTCTCTCTCTCTCTCTCTCTCTCTCTCTCTCTCTCTCATTAAGCAAATATCATTTTCCTTCTAAATAGCACACCAATTTATTTTGAGCAGTATACTTTATCGAATCTTCAATGCAAATAAAATAAAAATGCAGATATATGTATATGGAAAATAGCATCGTTATGTCTTTGTACTTGAATAACAATACTTTATTATTATGCCCCATTGTCCTAAGATAATAATAACTTTGATTCAGTGACTTTTTACCCACTAAAGACTAGGCGGTTTCAATCAGGAGGGACATATAGCAGTCGTTAAATATGATGTCTGTGACAACTGTGCCCGGCTGTTCGTGACAACTGGAGCTTCGGTCTCAACCGGATGGCAATAAATCTGGATAACATATGACTTGCATAATTGTCTTCTTATTTAAATGCAAGTCAATTAAATATACGATATGACGGAAACTTGCGAGTATGTGCTTTAAAATGTTTGTTTGGTTTTTTTTAAATGCGGTTTGTAACATATAGCTTCTACTCGGATAGTTTTATGCACATTATTTTCAATTCCTTTGGGGGTTTTTAATGCCTTTGGCTGATTCTTATGTTAATTCAACGTATAATTGTGACAATTATTTTTATACATGTCATTTGTTTCTATTCATGCTTATTAATTTATGTATTAACTTTTGTTTTATTTATTGTTTCATCTGCTAAAAAAGGATACCATAAATGTCTTTAGCTATATGCATCCACAATATGTGAACGTCAACCCCATTTTATTCCTTGACAAATATATTTTGTATTATATACGTACAATACATGACATTGGCAATAGTATAAAACAAATAAACAGAATACAGATTGACATATAATCGTAGTCAATATATTTGGAGGGTTTTGTGCTGGGGTTTTTTGTTTGTTTTTTGCCATTCATGCAACAAACCTTTTTCTTTTATGAATGTATCAAAGAGTATGATATGTGCTATCCTGTCTGCAATATGTGTACATAAAGACTCGTTGTGTTGGGCAAATGTATCCTATCGATGCTATATGGCAATCTGAAGGAACATTTGTGTTATATCAGTGGTAGTGTAGAAATGTTCTAATAATTTTGCTAAAGTTTTATTAACAACACGGCTAGAACATATTGATTTATTAATTATCGGCTGTTGGATGTCAAACATTTGGTGATATTAACATATAGTCTTAGAGAGGAAACCTGCTACCATTCCCATTAGTAGCAAGGGATCTTTTATATGCACCATCCTACAGACATGATAACACATACCATGGCCTTTGGTATACCAGTCGTTTTGCACTGGCTAGAGCGAGAAATAAGTTAACAGATTAATCCAAATCGACCATATTGAATAAATCAATGCCCTATAAATAATTTTAAAGTATTAAAGTCACAGACCCTAGATTCAACCTGTGATAAAGGACAGTAAGTTTGGTTAATCTACAAACCTCTAACACTTTTAGATAAGAAGAAAATGTTTTATTTAACGACGCACTCAACACATTTTATTTACGGTTATATGGCGTCAGACATACGGTTACGGACCACACACATATTGAGAGAGGAAACCCGCTGTCGACACTTCATGGTAGCAAGGGATATTTTATATGCACCATCCCACAGACAGGATAGTACATACCACGGCCTTTGTTACACCAGTTGTTGAGCACTGGCTGGAGCGAGAAATAGCATAATGGGTCCACCGACGGGGATCGATCCTAGACAGACCACGCATCAAGCGAACGTTTTACCACTGTGCTACGTCCCGCCGCTGACGTTTAAATAAAGTTGCAATAAGACTCCGTGCCGTTGAAACGGATAAATACCTTTAAAATAGATTAGATCTCGTCTCCACAACCGTTACTTCTCAAATATACGTGCGTTTTAAAAACACCAGGATGACCAGAAACACTTTGGATGTACGGAAATGGATAATCTAAAAACTGGGATCTGTCACTCGATGCAACAGAGGTTGTACGAGTCTAACACGGTGATCGTTTTGTTAAATTCGGTATGTGTTCATCACAGGTTGTTGACCGCAGGTGAATGTTGCAGACTAATCGTTTAAAACGGGAAATGTGTTTAACCAGTGCAGCTGTAGCAAGACCAGGTCGAGCCGTGAACAGCGCATGTTATGCCTTAAGGATCGTCCTGACGACACAACTTATAATTATAGATCATCCTAGGTGTTCCACCTTTAGTGAGATAGTATAACTGGTGAGCAAGAGAGTGGAGTGAGGGATTGCTCACAGCATGCGGCTTGACGGCTCATACTTCGGGGACGGTCAGAGGCTTCTCCTGGGAGATCGTCAACTCTCTGGTGACCGAGGACAAGTGTGAGTGTAACAGCGGCGAGCGCTCGTTGCGTCTGGTTACCTAATCTCGAGCTGTGCATGGGACGCACATAACAAGACACAGCTACTACGTCATCTATGAAACACGGGATGGGATCTAGGTCACGATTAAGATGCGAAAGAACCAGAGATTGAGTTCATTTGTTGAGGGTGTCAGATACTTGATACTTCTGACGTCTGGTCTTCACAAACAAATAGATATATTTTCTCACTAAAGGTCAAAAACTAAACTTCGTGTGTATAGATTACGTCGTATATGCAATCCGGAATATGTCGTGTGTAAAATGACGTACTATACCAACAGACTGAGTACATACGTGTGTACAGAATCTAGTCAACCCATTTCCAGAGACCGTGAATTTCCTACTACCTATTACGTGTACGTATATGTGTATACAGAAAACGGATCAATGAAATCTGACCTTCACAATCGATCCCCTTTCTTTATAATATAAAGCTTCTGTTATTTTCCCCATTTAAAACTGTTCTCGTTTATTGACGTGCACACAACCGAGACATCGATTACTCTATTGGTATATATGGAGAGGGGTTTTCTTATATGCACTTCCCCACTCACCTGATAGCATTTAACATCGTCTTTCGTATATCGGTCGCGAAGCACTGGTTGGAACAGGAAATAACTAAATGGTTAACACTGTAGCCCATCGTACATTTACTCCAGGAAAGGAAAGGAATGTTTGACACTACGGTTAGCTGAGGTCTCACATATTTTGGTTATTATGATACATGGTCCAGTTAATAAAAGAACAAATGGCAGTTGGAATAGGAAAGAAATAGTTGTATAACGACACCTCAGCACATTTAAAACTATGGTTTAGCATATGTTTAGTTAGATACTGGAGAGGGAGAGAGTTAAAGTTAAAGTTTGTTTCGTTTAAAGGAAGGGACAATTAAGGCATTTGGCCTGGTATGCATATTCAACGATATATAATGCACATTATTGCTTAATATCAACAAGTATAATCGTATAGTTAATTAATAAAACGGTTAAATGTGACGGCTATTATATATAACGGGCGCAGCCATTTTGTACCATCCCAGTGAATACTCCCTCTGGCGAGCTGGTGGTTACGTAATACCTAACGTGTCACGTCAGGAATTAGTCTTCGAACTGAAAAAACAAAACATACCTGATTTTTGCGGATGCATCGCAATGTTCTGTAATAATAGCCATCCCAGTAAGCCAGCAACAATTATAAATTATTTTTTAATACAAAATAAACCACCATTGTCAAAGTGTTGAAATAACTGTATTATGTTTTGTACATAAATTAACCCATGTACTGAAATAATAATCGGAGTGTTTTCTTCATTAATTGGTATTTTCTTTCCGTGGCCTGTATCTGTGGTTACTGATTGGCAGGTGTATATTTAGACGGTCCCCAGACACTGTGTCTAGACATTAAAAAGACGTGCCTCTTTTATTAAGATCACAGGGTATTGTGTGATAACCGCATGGATACCCCTCAAATCGTAATGGACATTATCAGTCGTCCTGCTTTATTACTGTAAGTAATTCTGTAAAACCCTTCATTAAGTAGACTTTCCCATCTAAAATCACAAAACTGACCAATTACGTCGTCCTAAAGAAAAGAAAAATATCACTTGGGTATCGTGAGTGGTAGTTTTTGCTCGAACTTACCCTACCAATAGGCCTAATAATATGCATTTTTTCTTTGTTTTTTTTTTAAAAGAAAAATACTGTAACTCCATTTCGTTCTATTGATGCAAATTGAAATATATTTAGTTAAATAGTTTATTATACTATCAAGTCATTTATGTTGTTTTACAAGTCAGGTTGATGAAAGCGAAGCGCCTTGTCGTAAAATAGAGCGTTTGTTTACACTGTGCATAGAGGAGATGGAAGAATGAGTTTCATATTATGGTATGACAGGCAAGCTAGTTTAGTATTTTATTTATTACAAACCAACTGCAAACATACCGCAACGCAGAAGTAAGCAGACGTCGAGACCTGTACACATTATTTTTCTACGAACTAGGTCAGCAAGTGATCTGCGTCACGCTCACGTCACGCCAATATTACACTAGTTAGATATTGAGTGATTGTTATGACATGGGCAATATATTACACTGGTGTGTAATAATTAAATATATATATATATATATATATATATATATATATATATATATATATATATATATATATATATATATATATATCATATCATATAATATCTTACATTTTCAGTGCAATCAAAGTACATGTGATTGGCTATATCTTGTTGACTTTTAGTTGAATTTATCTTCGAGTACTGAACAATTTCTCTTTTTTTTAACCGCGTCTAATACGATACGTTTTCGCTTTAAATCCATTCTGCTGTAATGGATGGGATGGGATGGGAACTCTATTTGCGTGCCCAAATCCACAGAGGTTCAGGCACGCCCACCTCGGATTTAGCCTCTGACTTCGCCAGTGACCAATTCCAGGGCAGGAGGGGAGGGGGGGGGGGGGGGGGGGGGGGGGGAGTCTGCTGTAATAAAATGCGTTACCGGTGTCGTCGTATTTATGCCAAAGCTAAATAGCAACTTAACATGAGGCCATGGTCGAAATATTATGCTTGAGCATAATAACACTTACCTAAAGTTTGTTTATTAATTAAACTTGAGTCGTTGCTGCCAGCACTTCAAAGACCCGACGTAACAATCCGCGATTGAAATAATGAATCTAATGCACCCTCTGTCACGTGATCACTATACCCAAACATGCATGCTTGCGGCTAGGTTGTTGCAAGGTAGTTAGAAGGTTGTTACAAGGTAGTACAAGCAATGCAAGCTATTTGCAAGCTAACATTTAGCTCGCGTAAGGTAGTCAGTATTTCTGCAAGCTTGCTGCATGCAGGTTTTCATTTGTGAAAGCATGCACAAGCTTGCTGCATGCATATCTTCAACTGTGCAAGCTTCCCGCAAGCATGTTTTCATTTTTGCAAGCTTGCTGCATGTACATCTTCAACTGTGAAAGCATGTCTACACTTGTAGAGAAAAAGCTAAGTCCAAATCATTATCATGGTTATTTTTTTTTAATTCATAACTTCTCGTATGATTTATCAAATTCAGTGGGAACAGTAGCTAAACAACCAAACATACATGTAACAGAGTTAGATAGTATTTACAATAATAATTAAAACAAAATTAATATTAATACATACTAATGATAATACAATATGGTTAAAACAGAATCATCTTGTAATGATTGGATTTTCAATTGGCCCCAAAAATAATAACATATTCATGGCCATGAGAGGATGACATGGGCCATGTTTGGTTGTAATTAGCCTGGTGGAATTTGAGAAGATGTTGAAAATGTCTGAGCCAATAAGAGGCCAGGGTGGCCATCTTGGAGTTATCTTGGAAATAACAACACTTAGTAAGTCATGAGAGAATCATTTGGACTAAGTTTGATTGAAACCTGCCTGGTGGACCTTGAAAAGAAGCAAAAACATGTCTCTGTCAATCAGAGGCCAGGACAGCTATCTTGATTTTAAATCTGCCCGAAAAATAACAAACTTGGTCAGGGCCATGAGAGGATCATTAGGAATACATATAGTTTAAATTTGCATGGTGGAACTTGAGTAAAAGTTAAAAATGTCTCAGTTATTCAGAGGCCAGGGCGGCCATCTTGGAATTTTTATTGGCCTGAAAAATAACAACACTTGGTCAGGTCTATAAGAGGATCATTTGGACCAAGTTTGGTTGAATCCTGCTTGGTGGAACAGGAGAAAAAAGAAAACAAGAAGAAACAAACAAATGACTAATTTACACCACAGTGTGGATCTCCAAATAGTGGAGGAATGTAACCTAAAACAAGAAGAAGAAGAAGAATATAGGACCAGAAGCTCGTCGCAAGCGTGCGGGTAGCTCGCCGCAAGCTTGCGGGAAGCTCGTCGCAAGCTTGCGGGAAGCTCGTAGCAAGCATGCGGGTAGCTCATCGCAAGCTTGCCGCAAGCTTGTAAAAAGGTTCCGAATACTAGCTTAAACCGAACAAGCTTGCAGGAAGCGTGCGGGAAGCTCGTTGCAAGCGTGCGGGAAGCTCGTCGCAAGCGTGCGGGAAGCTAGTCGCAAGCTTGCGGGAAGCTCGTAGCAAGCTTGCAGGAAGCTTGTCGCAAGGTTGTAAAAAGGTTCCAAATACTAGCTCGAAACGCGGTAGTTACTACCGTGTAAAATATGCTTGTACAACCTTGTCGCAAGGTACTTACCAGCTAGTTGCCAGCTATATATTAAGCTTGCAATTTTTGTTTGGGTAGCGGCTGTTCTTTCTATACCGAGTGTTGATAGGACACACACACCGCGCCTGCCTAAACAATTCTAGCACTTACCTACATCCGTTAATTGCTACACAATAAACAAAATCAGATTCAGTGTGTACAGCCAGTGTACAACGGTGTTAGGATTTCCCCAATCAACAGATCGCTAGTAATTATGTCACTATAATCATGGGCGTACGACCCGGGGTGGGGGGTGGGGGTGGGGGTGGGGGTGGGGGGTAATTGCCCCCCCCCCCCCCCCAAATTCGGGCAAAACAGTGAGAAAACAGTGGGGAAAATTCGGGCAGTTTTTATCTGGGTAAAATTTCGGGCAAATCAACCCCTCCAGCCCCCCTAAATCAAAGAGTCCCCATACGCCCATGCACTTCTGACAATTTTGCTTTTACCTAAATATTAATATCACTAGTAATAAGGCTTAAATTACATATGTATTTGTTGATTCAGATGTTTGTTCATGTAATTAATGTATATTTATGTTACTGTTACTGCAGATAAATGTATATTATATTGTTATTTTTGCTCTGCCCATATTCGGGTGTTATGTAAATAAAGTATTCTTATTCTTATTCTATAATCAACTTTGTGACCAGACCATGGCGGCAAAATCGAGGGAATTATAATGGCTAAATGGAGTTCGGTTCGGTCGTTGGCGGATGGCGGATACCGAGGGTGGCGTTATATCGAGAGAAATAAACATGAATGGAAACGGTACTTTAAAGGGACACACCCTAGTTACGTTTATTTGTTAACCATTACGGCGTTGTTTTTCGCTATTAAACCCCATTTTTCACAAATAAAATTGCACTTTACTTACATTTTATTATTTAGAATACACATTTCCATTCACCTGAAGTGCTTTTTGGTAATCCTGATGTTTGTAAAACCACGAAATGCATTTTTTGCATTTTTTCACAAAACGTGTTGTCGAGAAAAAAACGTTAAGTAAGCGAGGTCCAATCTATTTTTAATGTCACAGACGTTGGTATATCACGTGACCGTTATCATTTTGGTTCGTTTTGTTTTCTCGTGCACGGTTCGCGCAATCAACATACGATTTGTTGTTGTTCATTTATGAGATTTTTCTTCACAGTTCGTGAACATTTTCAGTAACAAAGTTCAGACAAGTAAGTGTCTCAATACAAAACGTTACAAACCCTTAAAACCAATAATTTTGCAAAGTCTTACGATATCTGGAGAGGGGATACAACCAGGACAGAACAGTTGGAACATGTCCAGGAGAGGTGAAACGAACGCACCCCAAGTCTGTGAAATTTGTCGTGACGTAGGCATTGTTGTGCTTCTACCGGTGACATCAGAATACTAATTTTCAAAATTATTTCAAGCAATTGGGACATGGGGATTCCCATGGTATTTATCGATATAAAACCTGCTTTTTCACTCCATTTGATAAAAACGTGATCTAAGTGTGTTACAGGTTTGTAGATTAACCAAATTATAATTTATTTTCGCTGGATGGAACTAGGGTGTGCGGCTTTAAAGAAAGTTGGCGGTATGCGAGGTTGGCGTTAAATCGGGGAGCAATAAATCGAGGATACACTGTATGTGATATTTTTCAGATCACATACTTTAAGAATTTGATAACTTTACAAATTAGATGTAAATTAGTCGAGGTCTCGGCACTAGGTTTATTGACATTTAAGCAAACGTACTTGGTTGACACTCCATGATTGACGTATGCATTCATAGTCATCAAATAAAAACATTTCAATGGCAATTTGATACTGAAAGCTGTCCAGCGTTCAGAAAACAAAAAAACGTTAAGCATAACTTTATTTTGATGTAAGAACATCCAAAATGACGTCATTCGAGTTTGACGTCATTTCCATTTAAATATACACCGCGCCACATATTCTTACGTCATTTGAATATCTAGTAATGGCGGACTGGAATTAAAGTTGCGCGTACAGTTTACAAAAACACGTTGTATTAAGCTTGAGCTTATATGATAAAGAGATTATTACCCTCGTGTATTTCGGTATCGTCAATATCATATATTAGGAATAAAAATAATGTATTATGCGAGCCTCTGTATTATGCGATACCGAAAAACACTGGTAATAACCTCTCTCTCTCTCTCTCTCTCTCTCTCTCTCTCTCTCTCTCTCTCTCTCTCTCTCTCTCTCTCTCTCTCTCTCTCCCCCAGTGAGCTAAAATGGATCTTTTATATGCACTTTACCATAGACAGGACAGTGTATACATGTATGCCACGGCTGTTGATATACCTGTCGTGGAGGATTTTGGTTGAGTGCATCGAAGGCGATCGATCCTGCGATCCACTGCATCTCTTCCACCTTGGTTTACTGAGTAGGATTGATTTCCTGACATATCGCACCTTAGGCAGACATAGAGTTAATACCCCCACTTCGTGTAGATTACAATCACTAAATGTCCGGAATGTTTGCTCAACAACTAGAAACGAAATAGAACATTTTTAAAAGTATGTTTGCCTAATGCTTTGTCGAAAATACGAAACACATTTGGAAATAATAAACAGCTTTGTCCGATACTGTGTTCGAGTGAGACGTTAAGTGACAAGACCCGGAAATGGCACGAGATGGGAAAAGGTATTGACCATGTCAGAAAATAGCTGGACTCTTTACACCTGTTTACGACCGGTGTACATGTACGCGGAACCAGCCAATCGCTTTTGTCAACACGGAACCGAGAATACACGATTTTTGACGAAAGGGAGGCGAGAAACAAAACATAATTAACGTGTAAACTGAATTTTAAAACTTAATAATTTGATTTAACAATAATTCGAATAATTTAGTTGTCCTCTTTCTTTATTGTGTAGTTAATGATCTGTTAAAATATGAATTACTTTAATTTGTAGTGTATTGTTTGTTATTTATATAAAATGTGTAGATTTAGTACTTGACCTTGAAAATTTCTATTGAAATCAAGTGTTTGTATAACAGGGAAGGAATATTAAATTTTGTTTAACGATATTTGTCACATTAAAACACTATGCAGGCTATGGAGACTTGGAGTCTGACGTATGGTTATTTTGATATTTAGTCTAGAAATGAGAGAGAAAAACTAATAAGCAGCACGGGATTTTATGAACATTTTCTCATATACAATACAGCACATACCACGGTTTTTGATGTCACAGTATTTTTTTTTTTTTAAATCACTTCGTTTTTTACGGCCCCTCCATCTGATTCAGCACATACATAATCCGTCATTGTTTAACCGGTGTCGTCCCATTTGGTCGAAATGCCAATTGGTCGAAATGCCAATTGGTCGAAAAATAAGTACTCGTCTGTTATATAACCACTACCTGATTACCTGTGTATGTAAAATGAACATGGCCTCTTCGTGTTAGTACAAGTTTTGATTATAGACGGACAATGGTTTATTTACCAATATACATAAACGGGCTGCCGTACATGAACATATTTTCTCCAGTTTTTCATAGTTTCTCCATGGCCTCTTGTGAATAAATATGAATATTTTAAAATGTTGAAATTTGTTTTGCTTTTTGTGAAATAAACATTTTTAGATGGAGACCTTTTTTAAATTAATTACAGGCATTCACTACATTCAATACATGGATTATTTCGATAGTTGTCATATTTGCATACTTTATGCGTTAAGCGATATCTATACCATCTATACAATAATAATCGGTTTCCAAATAATCTGGAACAGTTCATTATAATGACTGAGGTAACAACATGCATGTCAATAAGACGATTGAACCATATCTATTGTTGTTTTAGCAGTTCGACCAATTGGGAATTCGACCAAATGGGAGTAAGCCGTTTAACCGTGTTAGTTTCACAGCTGTGGTATATTTCATTTTTAATTCCTTTTGATACTTCTGCAGCTTAACATTCTCTCGAACCTGTACAGTTCATTAATAAGACAGACGTGACACCAACAAAACGAACAGTTCACCATAGCTAGAATTCCAGCACCTCCTTTCGTTCGTACCTGGAACTGTATTAGGGTGATATAATATATGTCATGGTAAACAGTGCCATGACCTCTTAACGTGGAAAAAGGGTCACCAGCTGTCGTAATCTGGGCTACTGTAGTGATTACAGGTATATCAACAGTATTCTTCAGTGGCGTAGGAAGGAGCCAAAAAGTGGGGGTGGGGGGTGGGGGGCACACTTATATTTATACACTTTCACACTAGTATAAAGCAAATATAAAGCAAAATATCTGAAAAGTGGGAGGCACATGAAGACTATAAACGTATGTTACGATTGTCAAATGCTTGACATCCAAGAGTCGATGATTAATTTACCAATGTGCTCTAGTGATGTTGTAAAACAAAACAAAACGTTTAACGAATGGTTATCATCACCATCAACAGCATCATCATCATCATCAGCAGCAGCAGCAGCAGCAGCATTAGCATCCTGGAGTAAGTGAATTCCGTGTTTATACCCACAGAGGCTCAGGCAGGTTGTGTTGAGCATGTCAGTCTGTTGCCTATTGAGGACAGTGATTAATGGACTAAAACCGGTATCGGTGGTGTCGTGGTTACGCCATCGGACTTAAGGCTGGTAGGTACAGAGTTCGTAGCCCGGTACCGACTCCCACACAGAGCGAGTTTTAACGACTCAATGGATAAGACCACTACAGACTCTTCTCTTTCACTGGCCAGTAACTAACTAACAACTAACCCACTGTCATGGACAGATGGCCCAGATAGCTGAGGTATGTGCCCAGGACAGCGTGCTTGAACCTTAATTAGATATAAGCACGAAAATGTACTAGTGGCTACAACAATTAGTATTTGGCTAATTATTTTAACCACTTATTGATACTTTTCAAAGAAGGGACAGTTAAGGTATTTGGCCCGGTATACATATTCAACGATATATAATGCACATTATTGCTTAATATCAACAAGTATAATCGTATAGTTAATTAATAAAACGGTTAAATGTGACGGCTATTATATTAAACGGGCACAGCCATTTTGTACCATCTCAGTGAGTACGCCCTCTGGCGAGCTGATGGTTACGTAATACTTAACGCGTAACGTCAGGAATGAGCCTTAGAACTAGAGAAACACAATCTACCTGGGTTTTGCGGGATGATAAATAGTCATACATTGCAATGTTCTGTAATAATACACATCCCAGTAAGCCAGCAATAAGTATATCCAGCACAATATATATTATTTTTCAATACAAAATAAAATACCATTGTCAAAGTGGTTACACAACAAGTCGAAATAATTAACAATGTTTTGTCCATGCATTAACCTACGTACTGAAAGGATACACGGAGTGTTTTCTTAGTTAATTGGTATATGCTGTTAGTTGCTTCTACCTGTGATTCCTGATTGGCAGGTGTGTATTTGATTGGTAACCAGACGAGCCAATTAATTGACGCTGTCTAGACACAAAAATACATACCAGTATTGTGGAATATTACCTGTCACCCCTAAAATGGTAATGGACATGGTTTATTACTGTAAATAGTTCTGTAAAACTATTGATTAAGTAGACTTTTCCATCTAAAAGCACAGAACTGACCAATTACGTAGTCCCAAAGAAAATAAAACTATCACTTGGGTATCGTTGGGTTGTCGTTTTTGCTCCAACGTAGTATATCAATAGGCCTAATAGTGTACATTTTTCCTTTGGATTATTTAACAGAGAAAAATACTATAACCCCATTTTGTTCCGTTAATGCAACTTAAAATATATTTACTTAAATAGTTTATTATATTATTACGTCATTTATGTTGTGTTACAAGTCAGGTTGATCAAAGAGAAGCGCCTTGTCGAAAATTACTGCTTTTGTTTACACTGTACATACAGGAGATGGTCAGGAGCTGGCGTCACTTCGCCCCAAGCTATCCCACCGGACGTCACAAAAACGAAACAAAATGGCTGCCCCCAGTTAGCAGGAAATAATAATGTTTTTTTTTATTAACTCTAAAATTACGCGTTTTTCATTTGTTAAAGTGTCAGTATGTGTTGGTGGTCCGGGTATGCATCTTTCCAACACATAAGGCTCTTGTTTGAGTTGACCCTACCTTTAACTGAAATTTTGTTGATCAAAATTAAAATATATTGCCAATATTGCTGTGGTGTCCGAAAAGTATAACTTAAGAGTGCCGTTTCACAATTAAGTTATTACGATTGTCAAACACGCGTCAGTGCACATGTGTGTGCCTGTGTGTGTGCGTGTGTGCGCGCGCGCGTGTGTGTGTGTGTGTGTGTGTGTGTGTGTGTGTGTGCATTGACAAATCAGATTGACAAATGTAGAGATTTCTGAACTCAGTCTTAAAATACTATTTTGTCAATGACTACCTCTGTTAATACATTGTAACACGCACTCGGTGATTAGCTTTTAGTGGGCGGTATTCAATAATATATAAATTATATAATATCCATGGGCGAACCGCCCCCCCCCCCCCCCCGAAATCGCTTTTTTTTATAATTTAATATATCTGACATTGATATCTGACATTATTATATTTACTCAACATAGAAATATATGCCCAATATCTCTGCAATCTATTTTGGAACCCTCCTTTTCAAAATCCTATGTATTGGAACCCCCCTTTTCAAAATCCTATGTACGCCCATGAATATCAAACATTTTGGGCCGATTTACGAAGCCTGTTCTTTTTAAACGCAGGTGGTTAAGTATTGTAAATGTCTGTAGTTGTTACACGACTGTAAGACAAAAGCTGGTTATGTAAATTCGGCCAAAAAATGTTATTTTCATATAAATAAAACCCCAACAACAACAGAAACAAACAAAACAAAACAACATCCATTCAAAACACACACACACACACACACCTCCCACACCCCCCCCCCCCCCAAAAAAAAAAAAGAAAAAAAAAAGAAAGAAAAAGAAAAGAAAAGAAAACACAAAACAAAACCCCTGGAGTAGTTTAAAATTAAAGCGTGACAGTTGAACGTCTGTTGGGTATAATCTCTGAAACTGGGCTGTTAGTGGTTGGGATATACGACAAACATAGTCATTGGTATATAGTCTGTGAAACTGGGCTGTTAGTGGTTGGGATATACGACAAACATAGTCATTGGTTATAGTCTGTAAAACTGGGCTGTTAGTGGTTGGGATATACGACAAACATAGTCATTGGTATATAGTCTGTGAAACTGGGCTGTTAGTGGTTGGGATATACGACAAACATAGTCATTGGTTATAGTCTGTGAAACTGGGCTGTTAGTGGTTGGGATATACGACAAACATAGTCATTGGTTATAGTCTGTGAAACTGGGCTGTTAGTGGTTGGGATATACGTCAAACATAGTCATTGGTATATAGTCTGTGAAACTGGGTTGTTCGTGGTTGGGATATACGACAAACATAGTCATTGGTATATAGTCTGTGAAACTGGGCTGTTAGTGGTTGGGATATACGACAAACATAGTCATTGGTATATAGTCTGTGAAACTGGGCTGTTAGTGGTTGGGATATACGACAAACATAGTCATTGGTATATAGTCTGTGAAACTGGGCTGTTGTGGTTGGGATATACGACAAACATAGTCATTGGTTATATTCTGTGAAACTGGGCTGTTAGTGGTTGGGATATACGACAAACATAGTCATTGGTATATAGTCTGTGAAACTGGGCTGTTAGTGGTTGGGATATACGACAAACATAGTCATTGGTATATAGTCTGTGAAACTGGGCTGTTAGTGGTTGGGATATACGACAAACATAGTCATTGGTTATAGTCTGTGAAACTGGGCTGTTAGTGGTTGGGATATACGACAAACATAGTCATTGGTTATAGTCTGTGAAACTGGGCTGTTAGTGGTTGGGATATACGACAAACATAGTCATTGGTTATAGTCTGTGAAACTGGGCTGTTAGTGGTTGGGATATACGACAAACATAGTCATTGGTATATAGTCTGTGAAACTGGGCTGTTAGTGGTTGGGATATACGACAAACATAGTCATTGGTTATAGTCTGTGAAACTGGGCTGTTAGTGGTTGGGATATACGACAAACATAGTCATTGGTATATAGTCTGTGAAACTGGGCTGTTAGTGGTTGGGATATACGACAAACATAGTCATTGGTTATAGTCTGTGAAACTGGGCTGTTAGTGGTTGGGATATACGACAAACATAGTCATTGGTATATAGTCTGTGAAACTGGGCTGTTAGTGGTTGGGATATACGACAAACATAGTCATTGGTTATAGTCTGTGAAACTGGGCTGTTAGTGGTTGGGATATACGACAAACATAGTCATTGGTATATAGTCTGTGAAACTGGGCTGTTAGTGGTTGGGATATACGACAAACATAGTCATTGGTTATAGTCTGTGAAACTGGGCTGTTAGTGGTTGGGATATACGACAAACATAGTCATTGGTTATAGTCTGTGAAACTGGGCTGTTAGTGGTTGGGATATACGACAAACATAGTCATTGGTTATAGTCTGTGAAACTGGGCTGTTAGTGGTTGGGATATACGACAAACATAGTCATTGGTATATAGTCTGTGAAACTGGGCTGTTAGTGGTTGGGATATACGACAAACATAGTCATTGGTATATAGTCTGTGAAACTGGGCTGTTAGTGGTTGGGATATACGACAAACATAGTCATTGGTATATAGTCTGTGAAACTGGGCTGTTAGTGGTTGGGATATACGACAAACATAGTCATTGGTATATAGTCTGTGAAACTGGGCTGTTAGTGGTTGGGATATACGACAAACATAGTCATTGGTATATAGTCTGTGAAACTGGGCTGTTAGTGGTTGGGATATACGACAAACATAGTCATTGGTTATAGTCTGTGAAACTGGGCTGTTAGTGGTTGGGATATACGACAAACATAGTCATTGGTATATAGTCTGTGAAACTGGGCTGTTAGTGGTTGGGATATACGACAAACATAGTCATTGGTATATAGTCTGTGAAACTGGGCTGTTAGTGGTTGGGATATACGACAAACATAGTCATTGGTATATAGTCTGTGAAACTGGGCTGTTAGTGGTTGGGATATACGACAAACATAGTCATTGGTTATAGTCTGTGAAACTGGGCTGTTAGTGGTTGGGATATACGACAAACATAGTCATTGGTTATAGTCTGTGAAACTGGGCTGTTAGTGGTTGGGATATACGACAAACATAGTCATTGGTATATAGTCTGTGAAACTGGGCTGTTAGTGGTTGGGATATACGACAAACATAGTCATTGGTTATAGTCTGTGAAACTGGGCTGTTAGTGGTTGGGATATACGACAAACATAGTCATTGGTATATAGTCTGTGAAACTGGGCTGTTAGTGGTTGGGATATACGACAAACATAGTCATTGGTATATAGTCTGTGAAACTGGGCTGTTAGTGGTTGGGATATACGACAAACATAGTCATTGGTATATAGTCTGTGAAACTGGGCTGTTAGTGGTTGGGATATACGACAAACATAGTCATTGGTTATAGTCTGTGAAACTGGGCTGTTAGTGGTTGGGATATACGACAAACATAGTCATTGGTATATAGTCTGTGAAACTGGGCTGTTAGTGGTTGGGATATACGACAAACATAGTCATTGGTATATAGTCTGTGAAACTGGGCTGTTAGTGGTTGGGATATACGACAAACATAGTCATTGGTATATAGTCTGTGAAACTGGGCTGTTAGTGGTTGGGATATACGACAAACATAGTCATTGGTTATAGTCTGTGAAACTGGGCTGTTAGTGGTTGGGATATACGACAAACATAGTCATTGGTTATAGTCTGTAAAACTGGGCTGTTAGTGGTTGGGATATACGACAAACATAGTCATTGGTATATAGTCTGTGAAACTGGGCTGTTAGTGGTTGGGATATACGACAAACATAGTCATTGGTTATAGTCTGTGAAACTGGGCTGTTAGTGGTTGGGATATACGACAAACATAGTCATTGGTATATAGTCTGTGAAACTGGGCTGTTAGTGGTTGGGATATACGACAAACATAGTCATTGGTATATAGTCTGTAAAACTGGGCTGTTAGTGGTTGGGATATACGACAAACATAGTCATTGGTATATAGTCTGTGAAACTGGGCTGTTAGTGGTTGGGATATACGACAAACATAGTCATTGGTTATAGTCTGTAAAACTGGGCTGTTAGTGGTTGGGATATACGACAAACATAGTCATTGGTATATAGTCTGTGAAACTGGGCTGTTAGTGGTTGGGATATACGACAAACATAGTCATTGGTTATAGTCTGTGAAACTGGGCTGTTAGTGGTTGGGATATACGACAAACATAGTCATTGGTATATAGTCTGTGAAACTGGGCTGTTAGTGGTTGGGATATACGACAAACATAGTCATTGGTATATAGTCTGTGAAACTGGGCTGTTAGTGGTTGGGATATACGACAAACATAGTCATTGGTTATAGTCTGTGAAACTGGGCTGTTAGTGGTTGGGATATACGACAAACATAGTCATTGGTTATAGTCTGTGAAACTGGGCTGTTAGTGGTTGGGATATACGACAAACATAGTCATTGGTTATAGTCTGTGAAACTGGGCTGTTAGTGGTTGGGATATACGTCAAACATAGTCATTGGTATATAGTCTGTGAAACTGGGCTGTTAGTGGTTGGGATATACGACAAACATAGTCATTGGTATATAGTCTGTGAAACTGGGCTGTTCGTGGTTGGGATATACGACAAACATAGTCATTGGTATATAGTCTGTGAAACTGGGCTGTTAGTGATTGGGATATACGACAAACATAGTCATTGGTATATAGTCTGTGAAACTGGGCTGTTAGTGGTTGGGATATACGACAAACATAGTCATTGGTATATAGTCTGTGAAACTGGGCTGTTGTGGTTGGGATATACGACAAACATAGTCATTGGTTATATTCTGTGAAACTGGGCTGTTGTGGTTGGGATATACGACAAACATAGTCATTGGTATATAGTCTGTGAAACTGGGCTGTTAGTGGTTGGGATATACGACAAACATAGTCATTGGTATATAGTCTGTGAAACTGGGCTGTTAGTGGTTGGGATATACGACAAACATAGTCATTCGTTATAGTCTGTGAAACTGGGCTGTTAGTGGTTGGGATATACGACAAACATAGTCATTGGTATATAGTCTGTAAAACTGGGCTGTTAGTGGTTGGGATATACGACAAACATAGTCATTGGTTATAGTCTGTGAAACTGGGCTGTTAGTGATTGGGATATACGACAAACATAGTCATTGGTATATAGTCTGTGAAACTGGGCTGTTAGTGGTTGGGATATACGACAAAAATAGTCATTGGTATATAGTCTGTGAAACTGGGCTGTTAGTGGTTGGGATATACGACAAACATAGTCATTGGTATATAGTCTGTGAAACTGGGCTGTTAGTGGTTGGGATATACGACAAACATAGTCATTGGTTATAGTCTGTAAAACTGGGCTGTTAGTGGTTGGGATATACGACAAACATAGTCATTGGTATATAGTCTGTGAAACTGGGCTGTTAGTGGTTGGGATATACGACAAAAATAGTCATTGGTATATAGTCTGTGAAACTGGGCTGTTAGTGGTTGGGATATACGACAAACATAGTCATTGGTATATAGTCTGTGAAACTGGGCTGTTAGTGGTTGGGATATACGACAAACATAGTCATTGGTTATAGTCTGTGAAACTGGGCTGTTAGTGGTTGGGATATACGACAAACATAGTCATTCGTTATAGTCTGTGAAACTGGGCTGTTAGTGGTTGGGATATACGACAAACATAGTCATTGGTATATAGTCTGTAAAACTGGGCTGTTAGTGGTTGGGATATACGACAAACATAGTCATTGGTTATAGTCTGTGAAACTGGGCTGTTAGTGATTGGGATATACGACAAACATAGTCATTGGTATATAGTCTGTGAAACTGGGCTGTTAGTGGTTGGGATATACGACAAAAATAGTCATTGGTATATAGTCTGTGAAACTGGGCTGTTAGTGGTTGGGATATACGACAAACATAGTCATTGGTATATAGTCTGTGAAACTGGGCTGTTAGTGGTTGGGATATACGACAAACATAGTCATTGGTTATAGTCTGTAAAACTGGGCTGTTAGTGGTTGGGATATACGACAAACATAGTCATTGGTATATAGTCTGTAAAACTGGGCTGTTAGTGGTTGGGATATACGACAAACATAGTCATTGGTTATAGTCTGTGAAACTGGGCTGTTAGTGATTGGGATATACGACAAACATAGTCATTGGTATATAGTCTGTGAAACTGGGCTGTTAGTGGTTGGGATATACGACAAAAATAGTCATTGGTATATAGTCTGTGAAACTGGGCTGTTAGTGGTTGGGATATACGACAAACATAGTCATTGGTATATAGTCTGTGAAACTGGGCTGTTAGTGGTTGGGATATACGACAAACATAGTCATTGGTATATAGTCTGTGAAACTGGGCTGTTAGTGATTGGGATATACGACAAACATAGTCATTGGTATATAGTCTGCAGAGAGTCGTCAACAAATCTAAAACAGAAACAGTTTCAATTCCTGTTAATATTCGTTGGGAAAACATTCGTTTTATATTACTTGACTCACTTTTTATTTACTTCAAGTACAACCAGCCTTTCGAATTGACAGCGTCTGACACATTTTGTTGACTAAACGCACGAAAAAGATGGGGTTTTTCTTACGCCTACGCCAACTTAAGATTTGTTGATATTTTTCTGTTGTTTCTTTTTTTTTCTACGCTGTACTCGCCTTTTTTGTAGCTCATTGACTTCGTTCAGAAATGCTGTCAATCACCAAATGCGTACAAGGTTTTTGCCACTCCCCGAAAGGACCACGAACGTTTAGTGAATGGTCACCCCTCCACCACAAACACACACTCTCATCACTCATTACGGCTCCAAGTGAACTGCTGTTGGAAACACGGCGCTTCGCCTAGCCACCGTGACGTATCTATCAACTTGTCTACCTGCCGACGAGCGCATCTTGTTAAGACAAGTGTCTTGTTTAGTCGTGACGTCACGCCGATGCCTAGCTCTCCTAATGACACCGGAGCTTTATATTCCAGGGATCTCATTTGCCGACAAGAATTGATGTTTACCTGTGATGCTGTCAGTTTCATGCGGTACCACATCAAAGGTTTAGGTAAGTTTTTAAAAATTACTCGTTTTCAGATTTAAAGTAAAATATTGTTGGGTTTTTATAAATTCAAACATGTTAGTATAATATGTATTTTATTTTTCATTTCGTTGTGGTAAATTTTAAAGACTAAAGATTATTTTTTTAAACTTGTGAGATTTTTAAATATATATATATGTAAAAGCGAATTTTTTGTTCGTTGCTTGAGGTAGACATAAAAGATATAAATAAGTTTAAAAGCACATACAGACAAATTAAAAATAAAATAAAAACGAAAACGTGAATGTATATTTATATTTCTATAATTTTTATGGTAAATATTAACAACTAAAAATATATTACAAAAAGTATCGTGTTTCTTTGTTGCAGAATTAAAACATGTAAGTAGAAAAATGAAACGGTTTCAGTTTAGTTAAAATATCAGTACTGTTTGCAAGTAGTTTTATAAATGCATGTTAAATATATCTATGTCTGAGATTTTACTTATTTTCATATTTTATCCATTCGTTGTTTTGTAACCATTTATATGATAAACTTTTAATTAAACTTCTTGAACAACGAAATAAACTGCAACCAATAGCATTGTAACAATTAGCATTGACAATGATATTCACATTGACATAATTCACTATTTTAGAGACATCCGTTATGTTTTGAGGGTGCGTAAGTGTTTACATTGATTTTGTAATTATTGTCACTTTTTGGCCTAAATACTCTTTACAGCTTTTTAGGTGGATGTAATAATGACTTTATACTTTAGATTTACTAGATGCTGTGATAATATATTTACATATCAAAATTCATTTTAAAAATTTGCGAAATGATTATCTATCAAAGGAAAAGAAGGAACGTTTGTTGCCGACACCTTGGCATACTGTATCTACGCCTGTTTGTTGCCGACACCTTGGCATACTGTATCTACGCCTGTTTATTGCCGACACCTTGGCATACTGTATCTACGCCTGTTTGTTGCCGACACCTTGGCATACTGTATCTACGCCTGTTTGTTGCCGACACCTTGGCATACTGTATCTACGCCTGTTTAGTGTTTAAGAGGATAATGGTTTAACCACTTCCAAAAAGACAGAATAGTACATACCACGTCCTTTGATATACTAGTCGAGTGGCACTGGTTGGGAAAGTTGAATTGTGTTTTGTTTGACGACACCACTAGAGCACATTGATAGTTTAATCATCGGCTATTGGATGTCAAACATTTAGATTTTTTGACACAGTCTTAGAGAAAACCAGCTTCATTTTCCCATTAGCATCAAGGAATCTTTTATATGCACTTTTCCACAGACAGGACAGCGCATACGACGACCCCTAGATATAACAGTCGTGGAGCACTGATTGTGATGGGGGAAAACCCCAATCAGAGAATGGGTCCACCAAGGGGATTCGATCGTTCGACCCCCTTCACGTCACAAGAGCTCTCTACCACTAAACTAAATCCTGTCCATTCGATTTTCTATCGATCATATCGATATCTACACGTTGTCTGATCAAATATACTGGTATTCATTCTTTTTGTTCGTAGATTACCTTGTAAACCTTATCAATTTAAAATTCAAGAGAAGACTTACGTTATTACACTGTCCGTCCGTTGATCCATCCGTCCGTCCGCCCGGTTGTCTATCCGTTTGTCAGTTCGTCGGCGAATAAATTTTGTCCGTTTGTACAATCAATCAACCATTTGACTCGTGCTTACATTCACTGAAGATTCAAGCACGACTGTCCTGGGCACATTCTCCGAGATTCCCCGGTGGATGTGTCCAAGATAAGGGGTTTGGTGGGGGTAATAAGGCTATGGAATTTACAATTCAAATCAGAAGACAAAAGATTTTTTTTAAATGCATCATACTAACTAAATTTACAATTAGAATTTTTTTAAATCCCTATTATTTGCGTCAGTACGTTAATACATTCCATACTGTTCCAGGCAGAATAACCAAACACGGCATGCTAAGACACTATGGGCAAGCCGATGGACTACCGCAATTAGGTCGCCTTGACCTACCGTGAAGACAATACTAAACATAAAAAGAAAATCTAGAGCGTAAATATGTGTGGTCGTGTTGATATATTACAGGAAGCCGGCGTGTCGCCTACTGTAATTAGATCACTATTACCTGCGGTTTACGCAACACTCGACATAAAAGAACAACCATGTCTTGTGAAACCTCTTTCTGTAATGTTTGTCACAGAAAGATATGCCTTGACGTGCTAATACATTCTTGGGAAGCAGGTGGGTTACATAGTATAACTAGGTAGCTATGACCTATATTGTATGCCACACTAAACCTATAATGGAGCGGAGCGGATAATTTTATCATGCTCATATACCACGAATGTTTCGAGCACATCTGTCCCGGGTCCTGTCTGGATAGCCAGAGGCCCGACCCGGGACAGAAATACCTACAATGGAAAACTCTTCTGTGTTGAATTTCCTCCATGTTTCTTTACTATAAGATCTTTAATTGTTAAATGATCCGACTAATAACGTATAACGATTAAAAGTACACATTGAGTACATGTTTGTATTCAGAATATAAGTGTCCATATATGAAATGTATCTGGATGTCCTAATGTTTATGGTAGCTCAAAGTGGCTTTTATTACAATGTTAATAATTTTGTACGTACGAAACAAATATATTAGTAAATAAAAAAGAACTTTAGGGTACTAGAAATATTAGCACGACCAGAAGTGCTTTGTATAATATACAAAGTTTGTTTTGTTTAACGACACCACTAGAGCATCATCGGCTATTGGATGTCAAACATTGGGTAATTCTGACTCGTAGTATTCAGAGAAAACCAGCTACACCAGTAACTTTTTTTTTTATATATGCACTTCCCCATGTTATTCGACGTTAAAGCGCTCGCTTGATGCGCGGTCGCTTTGGGATCGATCCCCGTCAGTGGGCCCGTTGGGCTATTTCTCGCTCCAGCCAGTGCACCACGACTGGTACATCAAAGGCCGTGGTATGTGCTATCTTGTCTATGGGATGGTGCATATAAAAGATCCCTTGCTGCTAATCGAAAAGAGTAGCCCATGAAATGGCGACAGCGGGTTTCCTTCCTCAATATCTGTGTGGTCCTTAACCATATGTCCGACGCCATATAACCGTAAATGAAATGTGTTGAGTGCGTCGTTAAATAAACTATTTCCTTCCTTCCTTCCCCATGTCATTCGTTACAAACGCTATTAGTCGGAAACATGATTGGCAGCAAACCTAGAAAGTCTTTTTAATATGGTCAGTATACTGAACTCCATTGAAAACACAACACCCAATTCAGGCGCGGATCCACGATTGTTTTTCTAACAGAGGGGCCCAAACTCGTTGTTGTCAGCTGACGAGTGGACTGGATAAGTTTGCATTTGTTTGTGTGTGTCTTCTGTAATATATATTGTTTGACCAAAAATAGGGGGCTCGGGCCTCTTGGGCCCCCCGTCTGAATCCACGCATGCAATGTTAGTTATTATTGCTATCGCATGTTGATGTCGATAAACCTCACAATAACACTAACCCCTGTATACAGTTTTGGGGTTATTTATCGCTTACCTGAATACATTCAGTTATCAAAACCAGTTAAATGTTGTGGGGGTTTTCTCATATCCTTGATTTTACAACGACAAATCTGCCTGGTGCTTGTTCATTGGAGTTCGTTTATAGCATTGCGACCTACGTAATTTGCAGTACCATGTTATAGCCTGTCTTTGCAGGGCCTACTTTCCGTACATCCTTTTGAACACCCAACATAAACAGAGAGTACTAGTAATACACGAGTGGCTGTCAGATACCATATTTATCTTACGAGTTGCTTCAAAAGTAACGAGTGAAAGTTAGTCTGGGACATTTTTAAACAACGAGTTGTGTCTAACGGATACAAGTAAAATGGTATAGTTTTACATAGCAAAAAAAAAAGCAGCATTAAAAGAAATTTAAACATATTTTTCAAATACAACTGATGTATGGTGCTTATACGTCACAAAACAATCAATTAAAGGCAAAGTTATACATCACAGATGAATCAATTTCGGCCGTGCTTAATTCATTGGGTGGTATATCTTAGGCGGCCGGGTCATCACTGTGGACTATGTAATCATTTGTAGATGTATTTAAATCGATTTTCCAGACGTATCATATCATTACGTGATACCCAAAATATCCCACGGTGTTCTCTCCACCAGGGGTGTCAGAATTTCCTCTAGAACATCTGTACAGGCGTGCCTACTGTGTGATGCTCATAGGTATTATTAGTGGCGTAATTTCCAACACCTTTTCTCGAAACTACTTCCGTATTTTACTTCTTGTTACTATTTAAATGACACTAGTTAAGTAAACGTAAACTTAAATGTAAACAAAACGAAACGAACTGAAGCATAAAGAAGCGCAGCGAAGCAAAGTAAGTGAAAGCTAAGCAAAGCTAAGTTAAGCAATGTAAAGCAAACAAAGAAAACAAACAAACAAACAAAAAACAATCAAAATTGTCCTTCAAAGGAAGCACAAATGTATTTACTTTTAGCTTTAACGTTGTTTTAATGTTCTGCCAGTCAATCACTTTACCATTTGATATATGCTTACATCCACTGAAGGTTAAAGCACGTTTGTCCTGGACATATCCTTCAAGTGTTTCGGGAAAGGCTGGGGAGTATATATGTTTAATCTTAGCTAACGGAAGATGCATAACGCAAGATCATGTGCCGAGTATTTGAACTAGTAGCCTGTATAACTGCAGAAGGTTAACGTTTTCGTCCAAATAGCCAGAGTATAGACGTAGCATTATATCAAAACGCATCTCACTGGGTCAAAGTTCTAAGTGCACCTAACTTAAAACATTAAATAAGACCACGCCTGCCATTTGGTGACATGTGAAAAGAGGGAAACGTTGCATATAGCAGTTTTAATTTTTTATTACTCTGTTGTCTGTTTGATTTCATTTTGTGGTAACACACTATCGAATGTACTCATTCTTTGCACAAACTACCGTATCTGAACTTAAAGTCGCAATAACCAAACGTTAGACACCAAATAACAGTAGTGCCGAGCTACTTGCTACTAATGCAAACTGTAGCAGGTTTCGTTCTAAGACTACGTGACAGAGTGACCAAATGTTTGACATCCAATGAATGTTTAAACAATAAGCTCTAATGATGTATGTTAACTAAACACACTATATGTTCATATTTGTTATTTTTTTCAGGTTTTTAATTAATTTTACAATTTTACGCTCGGCGCCGCTATGAATGGTCACACAAGCGATCATGGCGAGAAGGAGAAGTGCCTGGGTTCTGTTGAGATCCGGAGACCCCTGTACAAGACGCAGACGTTCCGGGACAGGTTCATGAAGACAGAAGACGAGAGGCAGTCCCTGACGGGCTCACTCGTCGACAAGCTCAAGAGTTCCCTGCAGTGCAAACCCGAGAAGAGGAAGAACTGTCTCTATAACGTGTTTCCATTCTTCGGTATTCTCCGGAAGTACAAGTGGCGCGAAGATTTGCCGAATGACGTCATTGCCGGTCTGACGGTCGGCATCATGCAGCTACCTCAAGGTAAAGTTCGATTTTGTTAAATTTTCATTTCTGATGTAACTTCGTTTGATTTACATCTTATGTCTTCGCGACCTGACCCATAGTATGGTGTCGTTGTTGCGAAATTGCCTTTTCTACTGTTGATTGTGGTGATGGTAGCGATGATGATGGTGATGTCACGGTGATGATGAAGGTGAACGTCATGATGACAAATTTCAAATACCTCACTGTTCTAAGCATGAATCATGGCACATACACCTTTATTTGAACAATTAACATCTGCCCATGACTAAGCAACCTCTCTGGCACCGTGGACAGCAAGAAGTAGCAATTTAAGTGTTGCGCAGAGTCACCAAAAATTGCGTCTGTCATTTAAGAATGAAGCAGAGGTCAGACAGGGAAGGTTGCAGCGTCACCGAACAGTGTCCACGCATGTACAACATGTTGTCTTGTCACTTGTTGTGATTTGGACGCCGCCTATTTACAGCTCAGCAAACATGTTCTCCTTTTCCTTAAATAACGGGTTAACATTCTTTCAAATGCTTCGCGATTACCGAAAACCAGAGTTGTCCATGACTAAGCGTGTCTTCTTTTTTTGCCATGTTTTATGAATGGCCTTATTTACTTCCGCGTCACTGAGGCTTGCCTGTTGTTTGTTTGACAGTGGTCAGGGTAAATGAGGTCAGCGCGTGGGGGCATGCTTCAATCTCACTGCCGCGGTCTTGCAAGTCCCCGTTGTCGATGTTGGAATGTCGTCACCGCCGGTGTTTATATCACGTAAGACACACAAGCCGTGCTCCGCCAGGGGGCGCTAATGAAATAAAATGTGTCGCGTATTTTTCTGTCAGTTACGAATTCAGTTTCCCGAAGTATGTCTCTCGTCAAACACAGAAAGATAAATGTAATATTTTTGTTGTTTTTTCTTTGCGCGTTATCTATTTGAATCTATTTGTTCGCGTAGCCCAGTGGTACAGCGCTCGCTTGATGCGCGGTCGGTTTGGGATCGATCCCCGTCAGTGGGCCCATTGCGCTATTTCTCGCTCCAGCCAGTGCACCACGACTGGTACATCAAAGGCCGTGGTATGTGCTATCCTGTCTATGGGATGGTGCATATAAAAGATCCCTTGCTGCTAATCGAAAAGAGTAGCCCATGAAGTGCCGACAGCGGGTTTCCTCTCTCATTATCTTTGTGGTCCTTAACCATATGTCTGACGCCATATAACCGTAAATAACATGTGTTGAGTGCGTCGATAAATAAAACTTTTCTTTCTTTCTTTCTTTCTATTTGTTCGTGTATGTATTAACTTGTGACTCTTGGTTGAGGATGAATAAGAAATGTAGGTTATAACACACACAGAAAAAAGTGTTTTAACCACAAACAGGAAACAAAATAACAAGAACTGAAGTCTATGACGCAGTCTTGCTTAATGCATTTTTTTAAAATTACGTTGTGAGACCAGGGTCAGTGATCTTGCTAGACATGTAAGCATTCCCCTCGTGTTGTGACGTGTGTGTGTGTGTGTGTGTGTGTGTGTGTGTGTGTGTGTGTGTGTGTTTGCGTGTATGTGTGCGTGTGTGTGCGTGCATGTGTGTGTGTGTGTGTGTGTGTGCGTGTGTGTGTGTGTGTGACTGCCAAGTGAAACAGGAAATGGCTGAATATATCCAGAGATGAAGGGTTAGACAAAAGCTTTGTTCACTGGCTCAAAATACATTCAACATAATAATAACCTTGTCGCATGCATATTATAAATCCTGACATCTTAGGCATGTAAAAATAATTTATACATAGATATTTATATATGACAATCTCACAATGTTCTCCCAGTTGAAACATTAATTCAGTTTTATTTTCTCACATTATATTGTATTGTATTGTATTGTATTGTATTGTGACCAGCCTCGGTGGCATCGTGGTTAGGCCATCGGTCTACAGGCTGGTAGGTACTGGGTTCGGATCCCAGTCGAGGCATGGGATTTTTTAATCCAGATACCGACTCCAAACCCTGAGTGAATGCTCCGCGAGGCTCAATGGGTAGGTGTAAACCACTTGCACCGACCAGTGATCCATAACTGGTTCAACAAAGGCCATGGTTTGTGCTATCCTGCATGTGGGAAGCGCAAATAAAAGACCCTTGCTGCTAATCGGAAAGAGTAGCCCATGTAGTGACAACAGCGGGTTTTCTCTCAACATTTGTGTGGTCCTTAACCATATATCTGACGCTATATAACCGTAAATAAAATGTGTTGAGTGCGTCGTTAAATAAAACATTTCTTTCTTTCTTTGTATTGTATTGGATTGGATTGGATTGGATTGTATTGGATTAAACTGGATTGGATTGGATTGGATGTACCATGTATATGGTCTGAGTGAATAAACATCTGAAATTTGAAATGTGTTCGAGTGGGTGTGGGGAGGTGATGGTTATAATAAATAGGTCAGTGCGTCAAAGCAAGGCAGCACACTTCTTTATTGAATGAGGGCAATTATGGTTAAAATAATGGCTTCACTGTAAATGTTTATTTTTACAAAGTCTCAAAGTTACATTGGGATTTTTTAATGACCTTGAAAATAACAGCATTAGTTTCTTTACTCCCGGTATCAAGCATAATAGACGTGATTGTATATTATTAACTTAGTTTATTCCTTAGTCGTCTTATTTCACTTACAAAACGACGAATGACAATTTTAATGGGGTAACTGCAATAAAACATAATATGTATGGCTATTAGTTTTAAATGACCGTAAATCTTTACCAGGTTCCCACATATATTATATGTTTTACATTAGAAATGGGACAAAAGGTGCAAAATGTGTGGACAACGAAATAGGGTCAAGTGCGGAAACGGACATGGCGATATAAACTATTCAGCGAATCTTAAATCCTCGACTCTGATTGGTTAAACGCTATGTTGATTTTTCAACTGATACCGTAGTTCTTCCTGTAAGTTTATTTATGTCATTTACGGATTATAGTATTCAGATGATTTCAGCCGAAGTTCTTAGAAAAGAAAGACTAAATGTAGCCGTCCATTTTACTTTCAATAAAAGTAAATATCAATAGAATATAATAGACAGAAGTCGTTATAGATAAACGGAATATTCGTTAACTGAAATATTCAAGATTTTAAGAAGAAAAGCCATTCAGTAAAGAAACAGTGCAACAAGAATAAACTATCTGTGATGAAATTGTATATTATTCACTTCCAAATGATTTCTTGCCTGCATGTAGTACAGTGGTTAAGGCATCTGCAAGAGGTCCTCTAGAATCAATACCACTGAGCAGTATTCTGTAGTATTTCCCCATCTTCAACAGTACTTCACACGTATGTCACAGGCAGTGGAATGAGCTATTCTGTCTGTTAGAAAGCTATTATAAAAGATCCCTTGTTGCCATACCAACTGAAAGGAATATCCTATGTGGCAGCAGTGAATTTGTTCTCAACACTGCAGATAAACTTTAATAGTAACAGATTAGTAAACACAATTTACTGGGGTATTGTTAAGTAAACATTTCTTTATCTCTGATGCACACAAGATGTATTAACAAAGAAAGGCGAAGGAAGATATAAATAAAAGGGATGTTTGTGCTCGGGTGTAATCAACAGCTATATATTAGGCCACACTCTAGAGTGCTAGAAAAGAAACCCGCTGCTGCTTCATAAAGCAACGAGTCTTCAGAGTGCACTTTATCCGTATAGGACATCACACACCGCGGCCTTTAATATACCAGTCGTGTAGCTCTAGCTGGAAAAAAAAATGAATATATGAATAAATACTCTGTATAGCATGCATTTAAAACAACAGAATTGTGAATGGTTAATTAGCATACGGGAAATTGTTTCTGAGAATTTTAGAAGTGAAACAAAAATTAATTAGGTTTATTTAAGGCTTTGTTAAATTATTGTTTCCTGTTTGCATTATCTTAGCTATATATGCAGCTCACTAATCATTTTAATGTATTTGTGAAGTCATGTAGGTTGATGTATTTTATTTTTGATTTGTCATAAACGCTGTATTTGCACATTGTCTCAATAACTCCAAACCAAATGTCAGTGCACAAGGCGTGTATACATAAACTAAGCGCATATCTATGCCTGGCTCTCCCGCCTGCTACCGATTCAATCGGGCTGCTGGTGCTCCCTTGCACCTGCAAGAATAGGCGGTCCCTCCTTGCCCCCCTCCCCCCCCCCCCCACCTTTCCTGTCATGGATGGAGGAGCCGGCCAAGGCCGGCTCTTGTGCCCACGACAGGCGTGCGCTACAACAGCTTGTTCTGAATGTGCACGTAAAACCCTATGACCTGACCTGACCTATGCCTGGCTCCCCTCCCCAACTTTTATTTTTGTTGAGTAATTAATGTAGGGTTTGGGGGGGGGGGGGGGAGTTGGGGGGAGGGTTGTTGTTAAAAAAGCCAACCCATTTTACCTGAAGAAAATAATTTCGGCGCATTCCCTGAGACACAATTTTTTATTTGTTTTGGCCTTGATGTCAGATTTAATTTAATTAGATTTGATCTGTTATTTTGTTTCCAGGAATGGCGTATTCAATGCTGGCAGACATGCCCCCGGTCGTCGGCCTTTACATGGCGTTTTTCCCCGTCCTCATTTACTTCCTGTTTGGAACGTCCAAGCAGATTTCAATGGGTGAGTGAAGATCGAAACTAAATCTTATTTTATTTAAAGGTTGCATTGTACCAAAGACGAAAGTTCTGTGTCAAAGTTCGCGGTGCACCGCAAAATATTTACGTGAAGACAGCTGCGGTAGGAATATGTGACACTGATTATTAGGAGTTATTTTAAATGTGGTTATTTGTGGGTTACCGTAAAATCTTACTTTGGTCTAAATCAAGTTGTAATTTAAAAACTCGAAGTGTCTATTGGCAGGATTCGAACCTACTGCATCGATTCTCTCAGTTCTCTTCACTTGATACTGGTATTGATTTAAAGGGACATTCTTGAGTTTGCTGCCACTTTTAAGATGTTATCAGCTAACAGAGATTTTTTAACAATTGTAATTACATATCAAATAAAGTTTTCTGCATAAAATATCAGTGGCTGTATATTAAACGTGTTTCTGATCGTTCTAATATTTATACTAGGTTAAATTTCATTTTATTTCCTATAATATTTCTTTTTCGTACGTACGAAATTATTTGAAGACAATAATCTAGGTTGGGCTAATTACAAATATTAAGATGACCAGAAACACATTGAGTATACAAACACGGATATTCTAAACAAGAAAATATATTTAGTATGTTTAATCGCAGAAATATTTTATTAGTCGGAAACATCTTACAATGTAGCAAACTCAGGAATGTCCCTTTAATATCTGATTTTGAACATTTCTTCTACTCACTGTTTAAGCTAACAGATGATTCCATATTCGAAAGTTTGGCTCCCTATATTAAAATGTATAATTAAACGTATGGTAACATGTAGTACATGCATATTAAAGTTATGGTAGATGGTAGAATATTGATAACGCACATGTATTGTAAGTTTTAATAGCTGCTTGTAACTCTCTGTGTATTGTCTATACTCAGGTACTGTCGCAGTTGTAAGTTTTAATATCTGCTTGTAACTCTGTGTATTGTCTATACTCAGGTACTGTCGCAGTTGTAAGTTTGATGACGGGTGGAGTGGTCTCCAAGGCAACAGCACAGTGGAGACTCTCTCAGAACTTGGACGTCAGCGACCTTGCACCCGCCATCAACGGCACAATGCTGAATGGAACCGTGTTCCCGACGGGAACGACGTTTTTACCTGGCGAAATACAGTTCAAGTTCGTGGTGGCGTCAACCGTTTGTTTCATGGCGGGAGTCATCCAGGTAGTTGTTTGTCATCACCTCACGTTTGAGTTTGAAATGAGTTTGTTTTGTTTGACGACACCATGATACATTGATTTATTAATCATCGTCTATTGAATGCCAAACATTTTGTCATTTTTGACTCGTAGTGTTCAGAGGACCCCTCGGTAGTTTTCTATTAGCAGCTCAAGAGATCTTGTATATATACTGTCCCACAAACGGAACAACACATACCATGGCATTTGATATTCCAGTCGTGGCAATTGTGTTTAAAATAAATTAACTTTTATTGTCTTCAGAGGAAAACCGCTATATTTTTCCATTAGCAAAAACGTATCTTTTATATGCATTTTCCCTACAGAGAGGACAGCATATACCACGACCTTTAGTATACCTGTCTTGGACGGTGAAGTACTGGTCGACGTTTGTATTTAAAGTTGCAATCTCGTCTCTTTATCTTATAACATATCTTGATGCAAGTTAAAAACACGGTTGATTTATTTGTAATTATTTGCTGTTTCCTCTTGCAGATCATCATGGGGTTCGGTAAGATCGGCTTTGTGACGACGTACATGTCGGACTCGCTCGTCAGCGGCTTCACGACGGGGGCCGCCGTCCACGTGTTCACGAGCCAGGTCAAGTACATCCTGGGACTCAAGATCCCCCGCTTCGAGAACATGTTCCAGATTGTAAACGTGAGTTACCCACTTAAAGAGAACATGTTGCAGATTGTAAACGTGAGTAACCCATTTAAAGAGAACATGTTCTGTATTGTAAACCTAAGTTATCCATTTAAAGTGAACATGTTCCAGATTGTAAACGTGAGTTACCCACTTAAAGAGAACATGTTGCAGATTGTAAACGTGAGTAACCCATTTAAAGAGAACATGTTCTAGATTGTAAACCTATGTTATCCATTTAAAGTGAACATGTCGGACTCGCTCGTCAGCGGCTTCACGACGGGGGCCGCCGTCCACGTGTTCACGAGCCAGGTCAAGTACATCCTGGGACTCAAGATCCCCCGCTTCGAGAACATGTTCCAAATTGCAAACGTGAGTTACCCATTTAAAGTCAACACGTTCCAGATTGTAAACGTAAGTTATCCATTTAAAGTGAACACGTTCCAGATTGTAAACGTAAGTTATTCATTTAAAGTGAACACGTTCCAGATTGTAAACGTGAGTTACCCATTCAAAGAGAACATGTTCCAGATTGTAAACGTGAGTTACGCAATTGAAGTGAACATGTTCCAGATTGTAAACGTGAGTTACCCATTCAAAGAGAACATGTTCCAGATTATAAACGTGAGTTGCGCAATTAAAGTGAACATTTTCCAGATTGTAAACGTGAGTTACCCATTCAAAGAGAACACGTTCCAGATTGTAAACGTGAGTTACGCAATTGAAGTGAACATGTTCCAGATTGTAAACGTGAGTTACGCAATTGAAGTGAACATGTTCCAGATTGTAAACGTGAGTTACGCATTTAAAGTGAACATGTTCCAGATTGTAAACGTGAGTTACGCAGTTGAAGTGAACATGTTCCAGATTGTAAACGCGAGGTAGGCCTTAAAACAAATTGTGTTTCCAGGAACCCGACCCTACCTAAAAATAAGGGCTGACCCCATTTGCTTGGTGGTTTTTGCTGTTTAATTTTCGATGTTTCTTTTTCTTCTTCCACTTCTCTTCTTATTTTTTTTTTCAGTTGATATGTAGGTGAAAAGAGTAAAAGTATAGTAAACAAAATATTCTAAAACGCCGACTGACCCTACCTAATGTTGATATTCGTTGTAAGCGTAGTCTATGGTAGGAGTAGCGCACCCTCTCTTTCTCTCTCTCCATCTCTCTCGCTCTCTCTCTCTCTCTCTCTCTCCTCTCTCTCTCTCTCTCTCTCTCTCTCTCTCTCTCTGCCTCTCTGTGTGTGTGTGTGTGTGTGTGTGTCTCTCTCTCTCTCTCTCTCCTCTCTCTCTCTCTCTCCTCTCTCTCTATCTCTCTCTCTCTCTCTCTCTCTCTCTCTCTCTCTCTCTCTCTCTCTCTCTCTCAACTAAATGTTGCAATAACCATATGTTAGACAACAAATAGCCGTAATTTAAAATATTCTAACGTTTCAAACAAATATTCTTTGTATTTTCTTGTTCAGACATACAAAGCTTTGATTCTGAATATCGGCGATGCCAACATAGCGTCTTTGGTGATTTCGGGGATTTGCATCGTCATACTGTACGTGGTCAAAGTTCAGATTAACCAGCGCTTCAAGTCGAAGCTGAAGATCCCGATTCCTGTTGAACTAGTTGTCGTAAGTAGATACAGTCACATATATCACCGAGACGTAACCGTGCACCTGTCAGTTACCTACCTGTCTCCAGTCGCTACCCGGCGGTCGTGGTATACGAACCCATTAATCAGCCGCACGGAGAGCCGCAGATATCTGTCACCTGTGACACATTCCTGTTAGGTATCTTTATTAATTCACTTAGTTTATCGTACAGGTATGATGCAAGTAATTGTTTTGTTGTTTTTCTCGTATATGTTTTGTTTCCTGATGTTTGCATTAATTAATGTCGTGGATTAAGAATTTTGCCTACAGTTCATCAACTTGTTTGCTTTTTGTTTTTTATTTTGTTTTTGTCTGTATGTTTGTTTTATTTGTTTTGTGTATTTTTTGTTGTTGTTTTTGTTGTTTTTATTATTTTGTTTTTTATTTCCTCGTTTTGATAAAACTATATTTTTTTTTTCATTGTGTTTTCCTGTACCAACCAATGTCTTACGAGTGGTATATCAAAGGTCAAGGTATGCACTGTCCTGTCTTTAGGAAAGTATATATAAAAGATCAGCTCCTTTTACTGAGAAAATACAGGTTTCCTTTGAGGAGTACCACGACTGGTATATCAAATGTCGTGGTATGTGCTATCATGTATGTGGGATGGTGCATGTAAAAGAACCCCAGCTACAAATGGAAAAATGTAGCGGGTTTATTTTCTAAGAGTAAAATGTCCAAATTACCAAATGTTTGACATCCAGTAACCGATGATTGATAAATCAATGTGCTCTAGTGGAGTCTTTAAACAAAACAAACTTTAACCTTTTACTGGTATAATGCAGCAGGTTTCTTTTGAGAAGTACGTGTCACAAAGATCAAACGTTTAAAGTTGTTGTTTTTTTGTCCACAATATTCATCAGAACAGAATGTGTTGAGCAGAATTTATTCATAATTTATTAATTTTGTATCTGTATTCAAAATTTATGAGGGTTTTTGTTTTATATTTATTTCAGTGATAACATGCTTGCCTACTTTGACTTATCTACTTACCTATTCACTTAACTGTTTTCTTGTTTATATATTTATATATTTACTGTATATTTATTTATTTCTCAGGTTATTGCAGGAACCATTGCGTCTCACTTTGGACAGTTTTATCAAAATTACCACATAAAAGTAGTTGGCGCGATTCCGGCGGGGTGAGTCAATAAACCAAATCAACAACACTCAAAACAAACAAGCAACAAATAAACACACACATCAAAACATACTCGGTTATCGTAATACCAAGTAGCAAAATCATAATTGCAAAAATTCCAACAATTCAGCTGTTTAAATGCTTAGCCGTACTTAGCGGAGAAACTAGGTGGCAGTGCACCCCCCCCCCCCCCCCCCCCCCCCCCGAGAAATGCGAAATTGTGTCCATTTTAGTTTATATGTGTTATTTTTGTCTTGTTGATTCATTCTTGTTTTACCCCCACCCCCACCCCCAAACACCCCCACCCCCACCCCCTCGGAGTTTCTGTAGGCTGTTTCTGCCCTGATTACATTAATTTGATTTAAGAGTTTTCCTCTGTAAATAATATGTTACAATACTAAAGTCAGTTTCACGGGAAACGCCTTTTTTCATACTATGGGATTGATTTATAATTTGCACACAAAAATAATTGTTGGTTGTTTTTGCTTGTTATTTCTAAAACAATTTTACTTTTCTTTCAAACTGAAATTATTTACAAAATACATTTTTGTAGGAGAATCGGACGGACTATAGTATTGAAACACAAATGTCGACCGTGTATTTGTCAAAAATACCGAACAGTTGATTTTATGTATTTTATTTAACAGTTTAGCTTTTTAAATAGTATGTGACAGTATTAAATCAACGTCGTCCACCGTTTATTTGTTAAAACCACTGAACAGTTAATTTATTTATTTTATTAGGTCTACATTCATTTTATTTAAGAGTTTAGCCATTTAAATAATGTCAGTATTAAAACACGATCGTCGACCGTTGATTTATGATGGGGAAAATATTCTAGTTCTGATTTTATATTTTTTGCAGGCTTCCCGTTCCATCTGTTCCGAATTTCTCACTGATGCCGACGTACATCAGCGATTCTTTCGGCATTGCTGTCGTGGCGTTCGCCCAGTCTGTGTCGCTGGCCGTGTTGATGGCGAAAAAACATCATTACGATATAGATTCTAACAAGGTGAGTTTACAGTTAGTCATTCACCTAGAATATAGATTCTAACAAGGTGAGTTTACATTTAGTCATTCACCTAGAATATAGATTCGAACAAGGTGAGTTTACAGTTAGTCATTCACCTAGAATATAGATTCTAACAAGGTGAGTCATTCACCTAGAATATAGATTCTAACAAGGTGAGTTTACAGTTAGTCATTAACCTAGAATATAGATTCTAACAAGGTGAGTCATTCACCTAGAATATAGATTCTAACAAAGTGAGTTTACAATTAGTCATTCACCTAGAATATAGATTCTAACAAGGTGAGTCATTCACTTAGAATATAGATTCTAACAAGGTGAGTCATTCACTTAGAATATAGATTCTAACAAGGTGAGTTTACATTTAGTCATTCACTTAGAATATAGATTCTAACAAGGTGAGTCATTCACCTAGAATATAGATTCTAACAAGGTGAGACATTCACCTAGAATATAGATTCTAACAAGGTGAGTTTACATTTTGTCATTTACCTAGAATATAGATTCTGAATAGGTGAGTTTACATTTAGTAATTCACGTAGAAGAAACATGAGTACGAAATCAATTCTATCATTGTGCGTTTACCGTTTACATTTTGTAATATATTCACCTAATCCGAACAAGGTGACCTTTTATATTTAGTCATTCATTTAGAATGAAATAGACTCAAATGAGGAGAATTTTTGCAGTTAGTCATTGACGTAATCTGAACTGTACGTTTACATTTAGTCATTCATCTAAATGATTAAATGAAATTATTTAGTGTAATATAGTTTTGTCTGATTTTAATATGAACTTTATAAAAGAAACATTAATGCTTATTACTAGTACTCTAGTGTGTATGTGTGCGTGCGTGCGTGCGAGTGCTCTAGTGTCATTAGAATGTTTATATGTTGGTAAATATGAAGATTTGTTTTTGTTTCGAGTAGTAAACTTGTAAGATATTAAATATATGTATTATATTATCGCATTGTGTTACATAACGTCACACGCATCAGCATAGGTTAATTTACGTGTCAACCCAAATTCAGATGTTATCATCCAGATTTGCATAACGTCATGTTCCTGTGCATTGTACTTTTAAATTGTACCAATATGTTCCATATACTGACATGTTATCGCTTAGATCTGCATAGTGTCAGATGTTCTTTGGTTAATACAGATATGAATTTCAGCATGCACGTTTCATAAAAGAGATGGTGTTATAGTGAGCAGTGGTCAGTAACAGGCGCAGAACCAGGGATAGGGTGCTGGGGCTGCGTACCCATCCCCCGAACGTCAAAATATCGTGGAAATCTTGTCATGTTCAAGGGGCGAGCACTTGCGAACAATTCAACTAGTGTTGTTACACACACATACACGCACGCACGCACGAGCGCGCGCGCACACACACACACACACACACACCCGTCCCGGAACTGCTCTTTGACAATGTCAGAGATCAGATCCGAGATGGGCGTGCCTAAACTCTTTTAGATATGAGCACGTTAAATGAGTTTCCCATTCACAACTAGTGCCATCATTTTCTATCGTATCCCATTCATTTAACGTTAGGTGCGAAAACCAATCTATTGAGCGACCGCAATCGTTCACCGTCCTGAAATACCTTGTACTGAACGCAGCCCTGATATGTGGTACGACAGGTGTACGTTTTACGACAAGGCTAAATTATGTCTTGCCGCGGTAAGACACGTCTCCCTGTTAAAAAGCTGTGTGTACAACTGAGGAAGTTAATACTAATAAGCGAGTTGGTCAAAGGTTTGTATGTACGTGACCTGCAGGGTGATCACGTGACTGGTACGACTGGACGTGACAAATGTGTTACGCGTGTCAAGTGTTTCCTGTGTTAAAAATAAACGCATTTGCATACACAAAATTATCTGGTACATTAAAATAATGTATTAAAGTCATGTATCTCCGAGCACCTAAATAGTAAAATTAGTTTTTAAAAAGCATGAAATTAGTTTTTAAAAAGCATGTCTATTAAATATTGTTTTCTTTTGGAAGTCGACGTCGAAAGAATAAAAAAAGAAACTAGTAAACAATAAATTAAAACTGAAAAAAAAAATGTTCCCTTATAAAACTTTACAATCTTTTTGTTTGTTTGTTTGTTTTAGTTATTAGCATAACACTATATGGGCTGAATTTGCGAAAGTTATTTGTTCCATGGTGACGTCATATGTAACTTTCCTTAACAGCCATCGACATTTAAATCATCTTGTAATATATCAGTTTATTAAATGTGTTGAAAAAAAAAGAGTAGTCCATGTGACGTCATTCTACTAAAAAAAACCTAAAAAAACCCAAGTTCGCCACCTGTAGTTTGAAATATTACGATTCTACTTCCGGGTGTCCAAAAAGGGAAGCAACTCTTATTAAATCTCAGTAGACAGGCAAAACAAGACATGATATGGCATTCAGGTCTAGATGCAGGAATCAACCCTGTCTTTACACCATAATTATGACAGTTGGACCCCCTTTTCAATCAACCAACCATTTGACACGAGCTTACATCCACTGTAGGTTCAAGCACGGCTGTCTGGGGCACATTCTCCGAATTTCCTGGTGGATGTGTGCAAGACGGGGACAGCCTTTCACCGTTACCTAACAGAACGGACATATCTGCCATAAGTTCAGCCAGACATTTTTCGTTAACGTTTGCGAACTATTGTGACTGGTTCTTGATGTGGTCCTTCGGTTTAACCTTTAAACGCGCATTAACCATTCCAGCGGACCTTTTTCTGCTCTGACTGGCTCAACTCAGCCCAGTTCTGATTCCAAGAAAATAAAGAAAAGTGACACTCTTTTTCAGTGGAGCTATATGGTAATGCTATATGATCCCTGTACGCCTACACTAAGATGTGCGACACTGTGTCTTTAACTGTTGTATTTTCAGGAACTCATGGCGTACGGTCTGGGTAACGTGTTTGGCTCATTCTTCAGCTGCTATCCTTTTGCTGCCAGTGTTTCCAGAAGCTCCGTCCAAGATTCAGCTGGGGGTCGAACTCAGGTCAGTTGTCCCTGACCCCAAGCCCTTTACGAATCTGTTATATAATGAACTATATAGTATATATGTGTAAGAAAGTGTTATTATATTACGGAATGAACGAAAATAGCGCATTACACTATGGGCCATTTCATTTAATACTCCACCAAAATGTGTCGCACTGTCTTCTGACTGTGCGACACATTTTGGTGGAGTGTAAGCAGTTGTCAGCAATCATTTCGATTCTATCCAGAACTTTTATTGCAGTTTTTACGCGATACTCAATTTTATTCTAAATTTTAATTATATCTATCTGTGATATTTGTATTTTTACACAGTCACACTGTTTTTATTTAACTGTTGAATTTTTATATTGATGTTGATCATCACTTTGTTTTTCCCATTACTATAGTTTGACACGCCGATGTATTTTTCGTGCTGGGGTGTCGTTAAACATTCATTCATTCATTCATTCGTCTTTGTTTCGTCCGGAACACTCAGTTTATTGCAAATATTTTTAAAATGTCAGAATATTGTAGAGACAATTTAACAGCTGTATGTACTAAACTGAGCCTAGTAATAATTACTGATATAAATTATACAAATTTGAATAATTGTTTTAGTTTTAAAATTATTTACAACAAACAGAGTGTTTGGAGCGAATGAAAAAAGAGACCCTTATATGAAATGGTCCCTGTCGGAATGTGGTGCTTGTGATTTTGGTGCTAAATACCGTTATGGTATTCTCTGTAAATTAAAGATATAAATATGACTTGAGTTAATAAATAGATGCTCTTTCAAAAGACACCACTCGCAAACTAGGGTGCATATCATCGTTGTGACAGAAGTATTAAATATTCATCTTGAAATATAATTTATTTAGAAAATGTTATGATATGCTCATATGTTTTTAATACAGTTATTTTGTGTTCCAGGTAGCGAGTTTGTTCTCGGCTACATTGGTGCTTATAGTCATTCTCTTCATCGGGCCACTCTTTGAAGCTTTACCAAATGTAAGTTCTGCAGCGGAAAAGGGTAAATTTTTATATAATTTCTGGACGAGTTTTCAGGATATTAATAATTAAGAGAAAAACCAGTGTTTATTAAGATGTTCTACATTCTCCTTTCAGTACAGACATACAGTAGTTGATTATTACTAATATTAATAATTTAAAAAACCCCATATGTTTGCCAAAAGTATGTAATTCTGTACAAAATTCATTTATAAAACAAATTCCAAAATATAAAATGTTAAAAAACAAAGAAGCAAATATAGCAACAACAACCACCTACGTATATTGTGTATGAAATGTATAGTTAGCAGATGCATCCACATGTTTACTATCGTTTGGTGAAAATGTAGCTCTGTGGTAGAGCGCTCGCTTGAGGTGCAACGGATAATAGGATCGATCGCCCTTGGGGGACTACTTTCCCTGCCCCTCTCTCATTTTGTAGACCAAGTATTCTAATAGCCATATGGTGACTGGAAGTAGCTGTAGTTTACAATGTACTGAGTTGGTCGTTAAAATGTCCTTGCCTTTACTTTCAGTGCGTCCTGTCTGCTATCATCGTGGTGGCGTTACGCAGTATGTTCTTACAAGTTCTGGAACTTCGAGAACTCTACAAGATCTCAATATATGACTGTGTATGTATACAATTTATCTTTAAAGCTGCCATATAACCGTAAAGGAAAATGCTTCGAGTGCGTCATTAAATACAACATTTCTTCCTTTCTTCGATATTTTAAAATGTTCATTGATGTTGATCTCTCTTACCTCTACGAGTAATAGGATTATGTCTAGCTAGAGCAGTGAGTTAGAATTCTATAATTAATTAGCGTGCGTGCATGTGTGCGTAAATATTGTATGAACGTTAGTTTTCTCGTGCAGGCCATCTGGGTTGTGACGTTCGTGTGCCTGGTTTGTGTATGTATGTGTATGAAATGTTCGTGTTTTCTCGTGCAGGCCATCTGGGTTGTGACGTTCGTGTGCCTGGTTCGTGTATGTATGTGTATGTAATGTTCGTGTTTTCTCGTGCAGGCCATCTGGGTTGTGACGTTCGTGTGCCTGGTTCGTGTATGTATGTGTATGAAATGTTCGTGTTTTCTCGTGCAGGCCATCTGGGTTGTGACGTTCGTGTGCCTGGTTCGTGTATGTATGTGTATGAAATGTTCGTGTTTTCTCGTGCAGGCCATCTGGGTTGTGACGTTCGTGTGCCTGGTTTGTGTATGTATGTGTATGAAATGTTCGTGTTTTCTCGTGCAGGCCATCTGGGTTGTGACGTTCGTGAAATGTTCGTGTTTTCTCGTGCCAGGCCATCTGGGTGTATGTCGTGTGCCTGGTTTGTGTATGTATGTGTATGAAATGTTCACGTTGTTTTCTCGTGCAGGCCATCTGGGTTGTGACGTTCGTGTGCCTGGTTCGTGTATGTATGTGTATGAAATGTTCGTGTTTTCTTGTGCAGGCCATCTGGGTTGTGACGTTCGTGTGTCTGGTTTGTGTATGTGTGTGTATGAAATATACACGTTGTTTTCTCGTGCAGGCCATCTGGGTTGTGACGTTCGTGTGCGTGGTCTTTCTACACGTGGATGTTGGCCTGGTTATCGGTATCATCTTCTCATTCTTCACCGTGGTCGTCAGGACACAGATGTAAGTACCCAGAATACCACATATACATTATGATCATTACAGCTTTCTCTGTGTATACCAAGCTCTTGGAGCTAGATCATTGTTTACTATTTATATAGGTGTCCAGGCAAAATGTAGACAAAGGACCTGCTAGTTTCATGTGTGACCCCCCCCCCAAAAAAAAAAAAAAAAAAAAAAAAAAAAAAAACCCACCCTCCACAACACGGTGTACGTCCCTGAAGCCATATTGCAATTGGGTCCTTAGAAAGAAAAGTTAAATGGGAGGTTATGAAAATTATCAGATGTTATTCAACAAAGCATACAATAAGGGGTTTCTCTGCAGGTGCGTTTCCAGGGCGCATACCTCTTTTAAATTATCAAGTGCCACAGAATTCCTGTCTTTAACGAATGTATAATCAAGTTATGCTTCTTTGTGATGTAATATCTTGGTCGGCTAGGTGTTTCTGGAAAATAATTGTCGTGTTATTGTAATTAAAAACACTGCAGGTGTCTTTTTAAAGTGGCAACACCTCCCATCCGCTTTGACGTGCACCTGCCACAACATCACCACTGACGGTACGAGCATGCAGACTTCACCTGTTGAGGGAAGCTGTTACTCGGACTCCCCACCACTCTCTTTAGAGGAGTTCAAAGAGTAATTTTAGCTTCCCTTAGAATGTGATTTGTTCAAAGGTACTACAACAGGATTAAATATCAACGGTCCATATGGATATATTTTAAATGGCTCCTCATATTTAAAGTTAGGGGAGCACTTAGTTACTCCCATTGTTTTCGTTTTCAAGGCAAAATCTCCAGCATTTCATGTATCGCATGTTTTACTCAAATAATAGCAGAGGAAAACACGACATGGCTAACGATGAGGTGTTATAGTCGGGAAATCCAGTGGTAGCGAGGTTGCGGAATATCCTGAAGAGAAAATAATGTGACCTTTATGTTTGGCTGTATTCATCAGTTCGTAGAATTTGGTGTCTCATTTCTCATTTGTACTTTCTCTTTGGAAAACAAAACAGAAGACCAATTTCGTATCCTTGTGCAGCGTATGTCCTTGTATGGGAAGAGTGCTAGTGTCCGTGTACTGGACAATTGTGTGTGATTCCCATATGTGACTGGCTGTGTGCTTTTCAAACTGGGTGAACAATGACAGTAAACAAACATGATTAATCTCAGTGTTGAGGTGCAAACTGCACTTCCTGAATCGTCTGTTTGTCAGGTTTCTAGGTTGGTGTCCCGTAACTTGCATTGTGAAGTTGTCTCTTAAAGTACGATCAAAATCAATGACTTGTATTGTAGTGGAATTGTATGGTGTATTTGATTGATAATTCAACGTGTATGCCTCTATAGTAGTACAACTAACGTTATATGATAATGTTCAGTGTTATATTCCAAAACGAAATATATCTCTCTGTCAATCTCTCTTTCTCTCACGTCTCTTTCAATCTATCACACACACACACACACACACACACACACACACACACACACACACACACACACGTACACGTACACGTGAAAATGTAATGCATGTACATACACACTCATACCTAATGTGCATATAATATAAGGTGCACACAAGCACACACGTTTATATAATAGGCTATATTCCCCATACAGTAATGTCTTTTGAAACAAAAATGTTAACAGACAATATTTATCAACATTTCGTTTTTATTTCAGAACGAAAGCCACTTCACTGGAAAAAGTTCATGATGTGGAGGTTCTTAAGACCAGTTCTATATATGAAAAGGTATTTGTTAAATGTTGATTCCCTCGTGCAGTTTAAGACCAGTTCTATATATGAAAAGGTATTTGTTAAATGTTGATTCCCTCGTGCAGTTTAAGACCACTTCTGTATGTGAAAATGTTTTTCTTGAATATGATAGTTTCACACCCAATAGCCGATGTATTTGTCGTACTGGGGTGTCGTTAAACATCTATTCTATTTTATTCTATTGTTGAATATGTAACCTTTTATATTAAGATAATGAGAATGATAGGCAGAGGGTGATAGATGAGAAAGACCAATTCAGTATATGTATACGGTTATGATGAATAGGTACCCTTTGTGTAGTTTAAAACCAATTATGTATATGAAATAGTACGTGTACATTAAAACGTGTCTTTTTATATGAAAGGCGTGTATTAAATATGTACATGGGTATATTAAGACCAGTTATATATATATGTGTGTATTCAAAGGTATGTGTTAAATGTATACCTGCGAACATTAAGACAAATTATGTAATAAACTTGTGTATAGAAAATGTGTACCTGCGTATATTAAAATCAGTTGTATATAATAGTTTAGTGTATTGAAAGGCATGTGTTAAATGTGTAGCTCACGTTTGTGATTTGTCTTTCAGACGGAACATTTCAGTGGGGTGAAGGTAGTTGGGTTCAATGCACCGCTTTACTATGCAAACGCTGAGCTGTTCATGAAAAATGTGTTCCGAGTGGTTGGAATAAAACCCAGAGTTCTGAGGAAGAAGCTCAAGAAGCTGACCTTTGGAGATTCTATGACTGTAAGTAGCCTGCTTTTTCCAAAACATCATCTATTTTTCCCCAATCATCGTCTGCTTTTCCCTAAACATTGTTTACTTTTTTTCAAACCAAACAATTTTCTTATTCCAAACAATCGTCTTCTTTTTCCAAACAATCGTCTGTGCTTGTTCTTAGTCATCTCTGCTTGTCCTCAGTCATCTCTGCTTGTTCTCAATCATCTCTGCTTGTCCTCAGTCGTCTCTGCTTGTTCTGTGATCTCTGCTTGTTCTGTCATCTCTGCGTGTCCTCAGTCATCTCTGCTTGTTCTCAATCATATCTGCTTGTCCTCCGTCGTCTCTGCTTGTTCTCAATCATCTCTGCTTGTCTTCAGTCATCTCTGCTTGTCCTCAGTCATCTCTGCTTGTTCTCAAACATCTCTGCTTGTCCTCAGTCCTCTCTGCTTGTTCTCAATCCTCTCTGCTTGTCCTCATTCGTCTCTGCTTGTCCTCAGTCGTCTCTGCTTGTTCTCGTTCATAATCCTTTCCACTTCATGCATCATCTGTTTTGTTGGTTTCTAATCCCAGAGCCAGCAGGTGTTGATCACCGACGTCTCGGTGGTGATGCAGATGGAGCCCACCAAGTCGTGTCTCGATAAGACGGACGACACGAAACCCATGAAGAACGGCAAGCAGATGAACGGTTCATACCTCAGTGCCGTGGAAGAGTTGCGGCCCGTTCACCACGTCGTCATCGACTGCTCGGCTATGCACTTTATCGACCCTGTGGGAGTGAAGATGCTCAAACAGGTAGGTAGTCATTTAGTTTAGTTTAAAACTGCAAACCCTAGATTCAACCCGTGGAAATAGAAAATAGTTTAGTTTAATCTACAACAGGCCCGTAGCACGGGGTGGGGGGCAGGGGGCCCGGGCTGGGTTTTTGTTATAACCTTTACATCTCGACTGAATGTAAAAGTTGTAGCGAGACTAACGGATCGAGATTAACGGCGAGAGTTACAGTAATGGGCAAATAACGTTTGAATCAATGACCCCAAATAACTCACTCGTTCAATTGGGCCCCAATCCCCCAATAATGTCCACCATGCTACAGGCCTATACAAACGGGTAACACATTTAAACAGGGTTATAATGGAAACAAAAGTGAGATGTAGAAATGGGGAAATATCTTTAAAATTGCACTAGAGCTCTTCTCCATAACTTGTTAACTCTTAGAGTTACGTGCTGTTTTAAAAATATGAAGAAAATAAAATCGTGATATTAAATACACCAGGATGACCAGAAACATTTCGGATGTATGGAAATGGATAATCTAAACAATAAAATCTAAGCATTATCTGATTTCAGTTTTGAAAAAACTAAAACAAAATCCACCCCCCCCCCCCAAAAAAAAAAAAAAAAAAAAAAAAAAAAAAACATTTTTAAAAACAAATCAAACTCGCTCAAATATTGAAAACTACACAGTAGTGTTTAAAAACTACGGTCTGTTTCTTTAAAGTTTGCAAATACGGTTTTAGCACTATCATATTTATGCCAGCAGTTTCTTAGTTGGTCGAATACATGACCATCTTCACCAGCTGGTTAGATCCTGTGGTGTAGGCCTAACTAAGAGAAAAGGGTAAGATATGTCTTGAGTTACAATTGGTGTTATATGGATATGAATCAAAGCGTTCTCGTGAATATATACAGTTTGTGTAATTTGAAGACATTAAAACACGATTACTGTATGATTGTTTCAGATATACCACGAATACAACACAGTTGGAATCACCGTCTTCCTTGGTGGGGTCAGAGGTACGTATATTGTATAGCCAGGTTTTACAAGAAACCGTCCCATCACGGTTCCACTTAAATAGATTATTTACACACTGCCTTGTAAAGATGCAGGCTTTTTCATAATTATACATACTATTTACTGTGAATTTGTTTTTGTTGCTGTTTGTTTTTTGTTTGTTGGGGTTTTGGGGTTGTTTTTGTTTTGGGGGTTTTGGGGGGATTATTTGGTTGTTGTAGGGTGGGGTTTTTTTTGTTTGGGGGGGTGGTTGTTGGATGTGTTTGTGTTTTTGTGTTTTTTGTTGGGGGGGTTTTGTTGGGTTTTTTGCTGTAACAAAATCATGTAATAATATTGTCATCGAAAGAGGGGACAAGGGTTGCATTGCCTCCCTAATTTTGAAGATAATGCATTGCCTCCCTCCTCCCCCCATTTGAAACTAAAATAAATATACACCCCTCTTTCTAAGTCGCTGTCATATTCCAAAGCACATGTAATAACTCAGCAAACCAAACCATCTTTGTACTACACTAAATGTTTTATTAAAATAGAATATGAAACACGTTTTTAAGCCGGGGATTTCTTAACGTATTATAATAAACAACAATGAATATATAAATGTCATCGTTGACAAACAACAACAGGAAATGAGAAAACCTGTTCGTCTGAGGAGCTAGAACTGTCACATTACAAGCCTATCCATCAGTGCGCACAAACTGTCCTGACATCACGCTCAGTGTAAATACTTACAAGCGTCTTTGTCGCCAGAGAATATCAGAGACAAAAACACGGCATTCTACAATTTAATAGGCGGTTGTCGCTAGGTGTCGACAGTATACTAATTAACATAAGAGTGCACACTTGAACCCCGAGTCAACAATAAAAATAGTTTGGGATTACTCACTGTTGCCGTTTGTGTATTACGACGATTGTTGCGTAATTAATTACTTTAGACAGTTTACGACATCTGACAACGTTTTACGACATTGATCTGTCAGAGGTTATTCAACCGCTAGGCATTAATAATGGTATTCTTTAGGTACAACCGGAAACATTTGAAACATTTCTCTTTTTTCTTTCTTTTTTTGTCTTTTTTGTTTTTGTTTACCAAATTATTTATGATGAATCTGGTGCCACCAAGACCAGGTGGTACACCCTGTAGATACATTAAGCTGCATGATACAGTTGTTTGTTCTATATAGTACTAGATTTGAAAGATTGGAAATGTGGCCCCTAAAGACAGGTGGATTCATAAACAAAATGGATGCTTGTGTGGCATCGACTAGACATATATGTACATGTTTAGCAACTGAAGAGTCATGTTTCCAAATGTAAAATGTCAACTTATTTTAACTATATCAATAATATACTCTTTATATACTCTTCAAAAGAAGAAACGCAAAACCACATTGTCGTAACATTTGGAGAATTGATTTAATTATTGAATGGTGAGTCCGATAATTACCAAATGTTGCAGGATTGTTCACAATTCACTCTAGTCCATTGTGAGTAAGTGATAGGACACACCACCAAGGTCAAGGTCATCTGGAGTCAATACCGGGTGTGGCCTCCGCGTGTGTTGACAACTGCCTGACACCGCCTGCCCATTGAAGCAACCAGAGTACGGATGACGTCCCGGGGGATAGTGGCCCACTCGGCCTGCAAGGCTGCTGCCAGCTCGGGCAGGGTCTGGGGCTGTGGTTGTCGCTGTCGGAGGCGTCGGTCCAACTCGTCCCATAGATGCTCAATTGGGTTCAAATCCGGTGATATCGATGGCCAAGGAAGGACATTAATGTTGTTGTTCTGTAGGAAAGTCGTTGTGAGACGTGCTGTGTGAGGCCTGGCGTTGTCATGTTGGAACACTGCGTTGGCGTTGGCCATAACTGGAACGATGTGTGGCCGGAGGATCTGGTCAATGTAGCCCTGTGCATTCAGGTTGCCCTGCACGTGGAACAGGTCAGTTCTGCCAGTGTGTGAGATGGCTGCCCACACCATGACACTACCCCCGCCGAATCTGTCCACTTCCTGCACGCAGTTTGCCGCATAACGTTCACCACGACGCCTATACACGCGACATCTTCCATCATGACGTCGGAGCAGAAATCGGGACTCGTCACTGAACCACACCTGTCTCCATCGCAGTTGAGGCCATTGTCGATGAATCTGGCACCACTGCAGTCGGAGTCGACGGTGTTGTGGTGTTAAGATGACACCTCGAACTGGACGTCTGGCACGAATTCCTACCTCACGTAGGCGGTTCCGTACGGTCTGGTCGGATATCCTGCACAAACCTGGTATTGCTGCGGCTGTGGAGGTGGCAGTAGTCAATCGTTCCCGAAGGTGGCGTACCCGGATGTAGCGGTCCTGCCCGGGGGTAGTGACCCGTGGTCGACCGGATCTAGGGAGGTCACGTGTTGATCCATGTTGCTGGTAACGGTCCCACAGTCTGGAGATGGTGCTTGGGGACACATGGAATGCCCTGGCAACGGCCGTTCTGGATTCGCCTGCGTCTAGTCGGCCGATGGCATTGTTTCTCTGCGGTTCACTGAGACGTGGCATGTCCTGGATTGTCAACTGTCGGCCAGATACAGAGGCCAGGCAAGCGAACACCCTGCACTTTTATACTGTCGGTGTTCATGTTGCACGTGCAGACAACGCACGTGCAGTGGTGACATGGTTTGCACGTGGCTGCGTTTTTGCGAATATTCACTTTTTGGAACTTTATTTTACAGTAGCTGCGTTTTATCGAATGTAACCGTGGGAATGTGTTTGGGACATGCAATTACCTTATATTCACAAAGCATGAACCGGTAGGAAACATAAAATCGGAGTTATAACCCATTTGTGCCCTTTTGCGTTTCTTTTTTTGAAGAGTATATATACAAAGGCATATTGCCAAAACTATTGCAATTAAAAATACATGTTAATAAATTGCTTAAATTTGTATGGGGTCAAGTTACATTTGTTTTTGTTTAATCTTTGAGTTTGAGGAGTGGTGATGGTTGCTATTGTTGCCATTATTTTTCATATTATTAGTATTGGTTCTCTATCTGTCCTTCTGTCTGTCTGTGTATCCGTCTGTCGTCATATGTATAGTTTTGCGAACTTTTTTCACAATGCCACAAAACATTGAGCTGAAATTTTGTGTTTGGTTTATCATGTACTGTTACAGACCAAGTTTGACTTTCATATCGATTTACTCATTTTTCACAGAATTATGGCCCTTGAACTTAGGAGATAACGACCATTAGTTGGAACCGGTAGGGGTCGGGTATTGGTTTAGCAGTACTCTTAGTGTACTTATCGATTGATTGGTTGGTTGATTGGTTGGTTGGTTGGTTGATTTTTATTATTATTATTGTTTTGTTAATTGTTTTGTTATTCATGGGTTTTTTGTTTTCTCTTTTGTTGGTGTAACTGCAATCAGTGTTTTATGTATTAATTTGTCAGACGAGGTTTGGCCGGTGTTGGAGTACTCGGGATTCGTCGACCTGTACGGAGACTGCATCTTCCTCACCGTGTACGATGCCGTGATGATGGCGATGGAGGACCAGAAATGTAGCAATGGCTTCATTGAAGACGCGGTAAGACACACTTTCTGTTACTAGGGCATTCAGTAATGCGTATGGGAGCAGTCTTTATCTTTTCTAAACATCCCTTTTATTGTATAGTGCAAAAATACGATTTTGAATACGATAGCTGTTTTGTTGTTTAAATTTTGTTGACACTGTATATCATACTGGACCTAACTCCATTAAGGTGCCTATATTCGACTAAAGGTTTGGGCGCGTCTATCGCAAGACCGGTCTCTGTTATGGCCAGTGGCCTGACTTGGGACAGAAGGGTACACATTTACATTGGTAAACACAGACATCTGTAGGTTTTGTTTAATGTTATAATATGTTTTTCTTGATAGAATTTCGATTATAATCATGCACATATTTTAAATATGTTGATCTAGAGTGGTTTCAATATGACTTTTAAGGTTCACATCGGATTGTTTGGCGGCAATTTGTTTTGTTGGAATAAGCGAATATGTTGGCTTGAAATAGACTAGAATAATTGTTTTTGAAAGGCAGCTTAGTTAGCAACCTGTACATTTAATTATTCTGATTGGTTGATAGCAGTTTGTTCTCATCAAGTTATAATAGTCATTAAATAGCCACGTAATACCGTTAAGCGATACAGTTAACCCTTAGACCTCTAGATTTCTTTCTGTACAATAGGTTTAACGATAAAATTGGGTTACAGTGATGGATTCTATATTAGAACGTTTAGAATATGGGTAAAGTGAATGTACTAGTTAATTAGGGATAACGTTGACAACATGCGTAAACTGAATGAACTCTTCAATCAGGGTTACCGTTGACAATATGGGTAAACTGAATGAACTCTATAATCAGGGTTAACGTTGACAATATGGGTAAACTGAATGAACTCTATAATCAGGGTTAACGTTGACAATATGGGTAAACTGAATGAACTCTATAATCAGGGTTAACGTTGACAATATGGGTAAACTGAATGAACTCTATAATCAGGGTTAACGTTGACAATATGGGTAAACTGAATGAACTCTATAATCAGGGTTAACGTTGACAATATGGGTAAACTGAATGAACTCTATAATCAGGGTTAACGTTGACAATATGGGTAAACTGAATGAACTCTATAATCAGGGTTACCGTTGACAATATGGGTAAACTGAATGAACTCTATAATCAGGGTTAACGTTGACAATATGGGTAAACTGAATGAACTCTATAATCAGGGTAACGTTGACAATATGGGTAAACTGAATGAACTCTATAATCAGGGTTAACGTTGACAATATGGGTAAACTGAATGAACTCTATAATCAGGGTTAACGTTGACAATATGGGTAAACTGAATGAACTCTATAATCAGGTTAACGTTGACAATATGGGTAAACTGAATGAACTCTATAATCAGGGTTAACGTTGACAATATGGGTAAACTGAATGAACTCTATAATCAGGGTTAACGTTGACAATATGGGTAAACTGAATGAACTCTATAATCAGGGTTAACGTTGACAATATGGGTAAACTGAATGAACTCTATAATCAGGGTTAACGTTGACAATATGGGTAAACTGAATGAACTCTATAATCAGGGTTAACGTTGACAATATGGGTAAACTGAATGAACTGTTTAATCAGTGTTAACGTTGACAATATGGGTAAACTGAATGAACTATTTAATCAGTGTTAACGTTGAAAATATGGGTAAACTGAATGAACTGTTTAATCAGTGTTAACGATGACAATATGGGTAAACTGAATGAACTCTATAATCAGGGTTAACGTTGACAACATGGGTAAATCACATGAACTCTGTAATCAGTGTGAACGTTGACAACATGGGTAAATCACATGAACTCTATAATCAGGGTTAACGTTGACGATATGGGTAAATTGATTGAACTCTATAATCAGTGTTAACGTTGACGATATGGGTAAACTGAATGAACTCTATAATCAGTGTTAACGTTGACAACATGGGTAAATCACATGAACTCTATACTCAGGGTTAACGTTGACAACATGGGTAAATCACATGAATTTTATAATCAGTGTTAACGTTGACAACATGGGTAAATCACATGAACTCTATACTCAGGGTTAACGTTGACATGGGTAAACCACATGAACTCTATAATCAGTGTTAACATTGACGATATGGGTAAATCACATGAACTCTATACTCAGGGTTAACGTTGACAACATGGGTAATCACATGAACTATTTAATCATGTTAAACTGGGTAAACCGAATGAACTCTATAATCACTGTTAACGTTGTTAAATCACATGAACTCTATAATGTTAACGTTGAATATGGGTAAACTGAATGAAGTCTATAATCAGTGTTAACATTGACAATATGGGTAAACTGAATGAACTCCTAATCAGGGTTAACGTTAACAATATGGGTAAACTGATTGAACTCTATAATCAGGGTTAACGTTGACGATATGGGTAAACTGAATGAACTCTTTAATCAGGGTTAACGTTGACAACATGGGTAAACTGAATGAATTCTTTAATCAGGGTTAACGTTGACAATATGGGTAAACTGAATGAACTCTATTAGCAGGGTTAACGTTGACAACATGAGTAAACTGAATGAACTCTATAATCAGGGTGAACGTTGACAATATGGGTAAATCACATGAACTCTATAATCAGTGTTAACGTTGACAACATGGGTAAATCACATGAACTCTATACTCAGGGTTAACGTTGACAACATGGGTAAATCAAATGAATTTTATAATCAGTGTTAACGTTGACAACATGGGTAAATCACATGAACTCTATACTCAGGGTTAACATTGACGATATGGGTAAATCACATGAACTCTATACTCAGGGTTAACGTTGACATGGGTAAACCACATGAACTCTATAATCAGTGTTAACATTGACGATATGGGTAAATCACATGAACTCTATACTCAGGGTTAACGTTGACAACATGGGTAAATCACATGAACTATTTAATCAGTGTTAACGTTGACAATATGGGTAAACCGAATGAACTATATAATCACTGTTAACGTTGACAACATGGGTAAATCACATGAACTCTATAATCAGGGTTAACGTTGACAATATGGGTAAACTGAATGAACTCCTAATCAGGGTTAACGTTGACAATATGGGTAAACTGATTGAACTCTATAATCAGGGTTAACGTTGACGATATGGGTAAACTGAATGAACTCTTTAATCAGGGTTAACGTTGACAACATGGGTAAACTGAATGAATTCTTTAATCAGGGTTAACGTTGACAATATGGGTAAACTGAATGAACTCTATTAGCAGGGTTAACGTTGACAACATGAGTAAACTGAATGAACTCTATAATCAGGGTGAACGTTGACAATATGGGTAAATCACATGAACTCTATAATCAGTGTTAACGTTGACAACATGGGTAAATCACATGAACTCTATACTCAGGGTTAACGTTGACAACATGGGTAAATCACATGAATTTTATAATCAGTGTTAACGTTGACAACATGTGTAAATCACATGAACTCTATACTCAGGGTTAACATTGACGATATGGGTAAATCACATGAACTCTATACTCAGGGTTAACGTTGACATGGGTAAACCACATGAACTCTATAATCAGTGTTAACATTGACGATATGGGTAAATCACATGAACTCTATACTCAGGGTTAACGTTGACAACATGGGTAAATCACATGAACTATTTAATCAGTGTTAACGTTGACAATATGGGTAAACCGAATGAACTCCATAATCACTGTTAACGTTGACAACATGGGTAAATCACATGAACTCTATAATCAGGGTTAACGTTGACGATATGGGTAAACTGAATGAAGTCTATAATCAGTGTTAACATTGACAATATGGGTAAACTGAATGAACTCTTTAATCAGGGTTAACGTTGACAATATGGGTAAACTGAATGAACTCTATAATCAGGGTGAACGTTGACAATATGGGTAAAACAAAATGGACTTTTTCAGGAACAGACAACAATCATTGTTGAGGCTTCCCCAGAAGACAAACTGTTGCCAATGGCAACGTGACAGTGAGTTGCCGTGAGGCAAAAACAACTTTGGTTCTGGCACATTCTGCAATCTGTGATAGACTAGATTTACCTCTTAGCTTTTGTTCTTCATTTTGTCAGTATACACACTGCATAGTTCTTTCCCTTCATTTTAATATGTACGAAATGTTTCTTTTTTCTTCTATATTTGTTTATTCTTTACTTTGCTAGAAAGAGCCAAAGTATTGGCACTCTGTGCTCATTGCTTTAGTTATTACAGAGTAGCTAGTTATTCTGCACAGTTACTGTTTTCTCTCACTTTCAGATCTACAAAATGCTTTATCTACTTGTATTTTTATTGTAGCTTCAAAGGAACTGTCATGAGTTTGAAGCCATTAAATTAGACAATGGATAATTGAATATGTCCACGAGCAATGTATCTGGGTAATAAAAACTATTACAACTTGGAAATATAAAGCATTATATCGATAAATGCATTTGGGATTTCCAATAAATAGATTATTAAAAATTTTGGGTTTGGCGTTTGGAAGAAATAATTACAGTTTCCATGCGAACTTATTGTAGACAAAAATTCCGTATTGTTGAAATACTATAATATTGTGATGACCAGAAATACGTGGAATATATTGCTATTCTAAGCATGAAAATGTAAGTGTCATGCAATGTTAATAAGGGCTATATTGGCTGGAAACCTATTACAATGGCTACCAACTCGAGACAGTCTCTGTATCTGTTCGGCACGTCAGTAGTTATGGAGTAGATACTTTCACTGCATAGTTGATTTATTTCTTCACTTTCAGACCTGCTCTCTCTTTTAGCATTGGCATCAAATGTTTCAAATGTTAGGTTTTCATTTTCGTTTTGTTACTACTTAAGGTGCGTTCATAGTGTGACTTGCAGTAACCATGTGCAATTTACTTATCATTAGTTTTAGGCAGGCGGGCTTTTCAACACTGAGGACGCCATGTTGGGGGTGGGGGGTTAAATTAAACTTACTGAATTCCACGTGAATTGCTCAAAGCCAAACCCCTGACATGCCACAAATCCACAATAATTATGGACAAGCTATCATAACACACACGCGCGCGCACGCACACATACACACACTCACACACACACTCACACACAGAGACACACACACACACACACACATATTCTAACACACAATCACACCCACAGCCACACATAGACACACACACACTCACTCAAAGACACACACAGATACAGACTCACACACATTCACACAATCAAGCACACACACACTCACACACATTCACACACACACACACACACACACACACACACACACACACACACAGACATACACACACACTCACACATTCTCACACAGACATGCACACACACTCACGCACGCACACACACACACACACACACACACATACCCCCCTCCACACACACACAGACATACACACACACAGACACACACACAAACTCACACACACAGACACACCACACAACACACACATACACATACACACACAGATACACACACACACACACACTTACACACACAGATACACACACACACATTCACATACACGCACACACATTCACACACACACACATTCACACACACACACACATACATACACACACTCACACACACATTCTCACACACTCACACACACAGACATACACACTCACACACACAGAGACACACACACACACTCACACTCACACACATACACACACACTCGCACACATACACTCACTCACACACACACAGACACATACACACAGAGAGAGAGACACACGCACACACTCACAGACACACACACACTCACAGACACACACACACACTCACACACATACACACACTTACACACAGACAGACAAACACAGGGACACACATACACAGACACATACACAGATACACGCACAGACACACTCACACACTCATACACAGACACACACACTATCACACACACAAACGCACACACATACACACACAAACGCACACACATACACACACACACACTAACACACGTCTTTTGATATGATTCTTTGTACAATTCTATCGCACAACGTGTAGTGCGCATCTACATCAAAATTCTGTGACACAGACAGACAAACACAGAGAGACACATACACATACACAGACACACTCACGCACACACACACAGACACACACACACATACATACACACTCACTCACACACATACACAGACACACACACTATCACACACACAAACACACACACACACACACACACACACACACACACACACACACACACACACACTCACACACGTCTTTTGATATGATTCTTTGTTGTAACTTGTATATATACAAACATATATCACAAATCGTTCCTACAAGTTGATGCTAATTACGCGCCTTTACAGAGTAGATGGTTACATGGCTGTTATTCTGTTCTTTTACTTCCAGATCGGCCAACGCTTTATCCTCGTTTAGTTTTATTTTATTATTATAGTTTTTAAATCCAGTATATTATCTGCTCATTTTGTCCTCGTTTATATTTATTTATTTATTTATTTATTTTTAATCCTGTTTATTATCTGCTTCTTTCTTTAGTAAAGTATGATGGTTAAACTTTATACATTTTATTATTAGCTATATATATTTTTTACAATGACACTGATTTTCAGTCCATCTTTAATATGTACTGAAAAGAAAAAACACGCTCCCCCAACTCAAGAAAAAACAAACAAAAATGACCAATATTACTAATATATAAACAAATTATTGAGGTGGTGGTACGTTTTTCCTTGTTAGTACATGAAAATTAAAGTATATAAAGTATCTGTTTTATACTGAAGTCTCAGTGAAACGTTAAACGTTGTAACAAGTCGTGTGCTGATTTGTTACATGAATAAAATCTCTGAATATAACGGCGTAAACAAAATGCCCTAAATAAGCATTACCGGTAACATGTATACGAGCAGTAATGGACCTTACTGTAGGCCTGCGATCAGTAAGCAAGATGACTTGCTTTGTTTATAAATAATAATTTCTTTACCGTATTTCTATTTTCTTAAATTATAGTTTTCAGCCCTAGCAAGACTTCCATATTCACCCCACCCCCCACCCTCAAAACAAATAATTTAACACACACACACACACACACAAAATTAATTAAAACACTGTCTTACTTTAAAACATGTTTTAAATATAAAGCAATATACTAAAACATACATCTGGAATGACTTTTGGCCGAATTATTTTAAATTCTATTTGGCCGTTTGAAGAAATAATAAATTATTACCTATGAAATTATTGTAGACATAAATCGATTTTGAGATACTACAAAACAATACAATGTCCAGAACTGCGTTGGTTATAAAGATAATCATATTTTAAGCAAACAAATGTGAGGAAATTGTAATTTTAATGTAAAATATTTTATTTGGCGTAAACCTTTTAAGATCGCTACAAATTCAGGATAGTCCATTTTATAGGTGAATACAGTTTCACGTACACGTGTGTGTGTGTGTAGGTCTAGTTGTATGCAGGTGTTTGGGTTAATATACAGAAGAAAAACTTTACTAATCTTTTATTATATTTATCTTGTATTAAATGGAAATGTCACTCTTGTTTAGTATGTGTTTATTTATTTCCATATTGATTGTTAATGGTGGATAATTTGGTTTTACAATATTACGTTTGATTCTAATTTCAGTTTACTACTCACATGTAGACATGATGCTACCCCAGTGAACCTCAGTACACGATTATCCACGCAGATTTCAGAATGAAATTCAACAGCAAACCATATATACTCCATGTCGATTCCTGGGTAGATCTAAACAAAAACAGAAACACCCATCAATTTCCATATCGATTTCGGAATGAACTTAGCAATACATAATAACCTACTCTGTGTCGACTTCACAGTGTTGACTTCACAGTGGATTAAAGACTTTAACAATACACCATCATGGCGTATGTTGCGCTGACTTCACAGTGGATTCAAGACTTCAACAATGCACCATCAATACACCATGGCGTATGTTGCGCTGACTTCACAGTGGATTCAAGACTTCAATAATGCACCATCAATACACCAATGCGTATGTTGCGCTGACTTCACAGTGGATTCAAGACCTCAACAATGCACCATCAATACACCATGGCTTATGTTGCGCTGACTTCACAGTGGATTCAAGACTTCAATAGTGCGCCATCAATACACCATGGCGTATGTTGCACTGACTTCACAGTGGATTCAAGACTCCAACAATACACCATCAATACAACATGGCGTATGTTGCACTGACTTCACAGTGGATTCAAGACTCCAACAATACACCACCAATACGACATGGCGTATGTTGCACTGACTTCACAGTGGACATGTCCAATACTTCATAGCAATTTCAGAATGAAGCAGCCCAGCCTACTGTGAATCTGGTGTTATGAGTGGACTTGAGAATAAGCTTCAAAGATACATCTAGTACATGTTGATTTCAGAGTAAACTTCAAAGATACATCTAGTACATGTTGATTTCAGAGTAAACTTCAAAAATACACCTAGTACATGTTGATTTCAGAGTAAACTACAGCAACACATCAAACATCATGTTGATTTCAGAGTAAACATCAACAACATGTCGTTGATTTGAAAGTGAATTTAACAACACACCATACTTCAAGCATGTTGACTTTAATGTTCACTTCAGTGGTGATAACATACTTCGTGTTGATTCTTGAGTGGACTTCAGAACACAGAATACTTCATTTAGAATTCAGGACGAATCACATCAACACCATACTATTTGAATGTAAGAAATAGACTATAGACAGTGGAGTTCGGCAGAAGCACTTAAACAAGTAGATATTGGACAAATTCGTGATTGAAATACGGGACATGCTGGCAATATATGTTTGTCACCGAAATGACAATGTTAGCAAAAACAATATGAAAACACATTTCCTGTCATCTGGAAAACCTATATGGACTTCTTGAATGAAATATGTTAAAAACCGGACATATAAATATATCATTATTTTCATATATGACATTATTATTGTTTTTTAAAATGGGACCACAAACTTACAATTTGTATATAAACCTTATTCTGTTATTGTACATAAGTATGCATATACATAAAAAAAATCAATAGACATGTTGTATGACGTCATGTAGACATATATATCATTACACAGTAGTTAATGTCAGGAATATAAACTCAAACATCAAAAGGGTGCGGGACTTGTAATTACACCTGTGTTAATTTTAGGAATATAACCTTGTATATATCAAAATCGAGGAGCTTGTGTTAATTTTAGGAATATAAACCTACATATCAAAAACTCTGTAGCGCTTGAGCCAGTTAAGGTGCGTTATGTTTATCTATACTATTCAAGTCCATTGATTAACTCATCATTGGCTGTAAGATGTCAAACATTTACTAATTCGTAATTTTCTAACGTACTCTTCACAGGAAACCTACATTTTTCCATTTGCTGTAAGGGATCTTTTATATGCATTTTTATGCAGACGAGGCGGCACATACCACGGACTTTGATATACCAGTCATGGGGCACTAGTTGAGACGAGGAAACCTCAATGGGTCCGTCGAAGAAGTTCGATCCTGCGTCTTAAGCGCCTCAGGTCAGCGCTCGACCGACAGAGCTAAATCTCACCCCTTAATAATAATAATAATAATAATAATAATTATTATTATTATTATTATAATACATTGCATCACCAAACAATGAAGCGTTTCGAACGTTGAAATGGTAATACATTTTGTATGACGTATATTAGCAAGTAGAATATTGAAGAATTCCGTGTTATGGAAAACATAATGCGGATGATTTATTCCAAATAATTAAATAATGAAAATATATTGAGATTGGAGCTTTTATACCAAAAGCGAGTGAATGTTTAATGTTGGACATGGGAACATTCACATTTTCTTTTCAAAATTATTATGTTATATAATAATGTTATAATGTTCTTGTTTTGTTTTGAAATGTGTTTGATAAAACTATATTTTTATGAAATGTACATATAAAATTTATTAAATCGGAAATATATTTTTGAATATATTGGAGGAACTATCTCGGGGATAATATCAGGAACAATTTTTTTTATTATTATTAAAATAGATTAAAATTGTTTCCATAACCTTGTTGTGTTGTTGTTGTCGTTCTTGTGGATTTGTGTGTGCGTGCATGCGTGTGTGTGTCTGACAGTGTGAAAACATAGCGCATGTTCTATGGCGTCTGTTGCCAGATCTGTAGTTGACGTCAGCACAGACGCGGTGTGTTTTGTCACATTCGATTCAATGCGTTTCATTTTGGACTGACACTATGGTCGCCAGACCCAGACCCTTCTTTGTTTTGTTTAACCACACCACTAGAACACATTGATTTATTAATCATCAGCTATTATTTGGGTAATTTTGATATATCGTCTTAGATACAAAACCCGTTACATGTTTCCATTAGTAGCAAGGGACCTTTCATATGCACCATCCCATAGACAGGATAGCACATACCACAGCCTTTGATGTACCAATCGTGGTGTACTGGCTGGAGCGAGAAATAGCCCAATGGGCCCACCGACAGGGGTCGATGCCTGACGTCCCTCCCCAAATCGTCATGAAAGTCAAACTTGGTCTGTAACAGTATATGATAAAGCTATATACAAAATTTCAGCTTAATATCTTGAGGCATTGCAAAAGCAAAACTCCGAAAAACTAAATTAATATCTCCTACATTTAAGGGCCATATCTCTGTCGTGGACTCCAACTTAATCTGTAATGGTACATTAAAACGCTATACGCAACATTTTATAACAATATCTCTGTCGTGGACTCCAACTTAATCTGTAATGGTACACTAAAACGCTATACGCAACATTTTATAACAATATCTCTGTCGTGGACTCCAACTTAATCTGTAATGGTACACTAAAACGCTATACGCAACATTTTATAACAATATCTCTGTCGTGGACTCCAACTTAATCTGTAATGGTACACTAAAACGCTATACGCAACATTTTATAACAATATCTTGAGGCAAAACTGGTAAATCGTCATGGAAGTCAAATTTGGTCTGTAATGGTATAAGATAAAGTTCTATACACAATTTCAGCTCAACATCTCGATGCATTGTGAAAAAACATCCGGAAAACTATATGTTGGACAGACGTTCGGACAGACAGACAGACAGACGGAAGGACGGGGATGAAACCTATAGTCCTCTAATAATGAATGTGGATTGTATTCATTGATTAGCACTTACATTATTGCCAATCCAAAGTTCTTGTAAGAGGGGAGTGCAAATAACTCAAGGGGAGTGCGTATTATACTGTAACTGGGGGAGTGCAAGTTAGACGTATAATAATGACTGGGGAGTGCATATTCTTGTAGAGTGTAAATTAAATGCTACACCGGTGTGTATTGGGCCTTAGGGGGTTAGGGCCAACTTAATTTTTGTGCGTGTGGTTTGTTTTTTCTTGGGTTGTTTTTGTGTGTTTTTTTAAAATATATAGTTCTTTTAAAGGTATTCCATCAGTACCGCTACAAGATCGTTATCATTCTTGACATATTTGGAAAGTGTTGCTATTAATAACTTACAAATATCTGCATTCAAGTGCATAGTCCCCACTCAGTATTAATGCTACGCCAATTCTAAGTTTATTTTTCAATAACTGAAATGCATGCAGGCAAAGATTCTTGGACGAACAATAACTGAAATGCATGCAGGCAAAGATTCTTGGACGAACAATAACTGAAATGCATGCAGGCAAAGATTCTTGGACGAACAATAACTGAAATGCATGCAGGCAAAGATTCTTGGACGAACAATATTTTGGTCGGAAGCAGTTGTATTTGCATGTCGTGAAGCAATCATTGGTATTATGCACACCATACATAAATTACGAAATCTGGACACAGATACCACACTGGCGTAGGAAGCGGGGAGGGGGGCAAGGGGTACATGACTTTTAGCAGCAGCGATGGTTTATATATATATGTGTATATATATATATATATATATATATATATATATATATATATATATATATATATATATATAACCTGCCTTAAGCGGTCATACAAGACAGTAGATAAAGTGGCCGCTTAAGACAGGTGACCGCTGATTACAGGTTGCCACATATATAGTTTTTAAAACATGTGCTGTTGTTTCTTGTTTTACTGTCTGTACTGCTAATCAACGGATGTGTGCTTCACAGTTGCCTTTAAATCAACTTATGACATATCTCCTTCAGAAAAAAAAAGCAAATTGAATGTATTAAATTAACCGTTCTCAACAAGTTTGTTTTTGTTTTCTATTTAATTATTTAAATCCTACTTCATGCGGTGGTATTGCCATATATAGTAAGTGAATCTACAAATGTCAAGCGTAGCCTGCCCAGAGGCAATTAGATGCATTGCTGAGTCATACTTTCTTAATTGATACACAGTAGAGATGTCGGAACTGAACGGTACTAGTATTCCTGAAGGTGTGAAGATCGGTTATTTGCTGCACCTTATATATGTTGTTAAAATATCCCTGTTGTTTAATAGTAAACATTTAATGTGGCCCTTAATACAGGTATTTTAGCGATTTGGGATTCGATTTAGGTGGCTGCTGGCCGCGTTAGACCGGTGACCGCTTATTATAGATGCATTTACATTATAAATCGTTTGGGAGGGGAAAAAGTGGCCGATTAAAACAGGTGACCGCAGACAACAGGTGACCGCTAGGACAGGTTTGACTGTGTGTGTGTGTGTGCGTGCGTGCGTGCGTGCGTACATACATACATACATACATGCCCACTGTTTCATGCACGTAAGCGGGATCGACCGCGTAGATTGCAGGCCCCATGCATATGGTTGAGTTAAAGAGCTTCCTTTTTATGGAAGCTTCGATAGCTCAGAGTGTATCGTGGTTAGTCTTGCAATTTGCGGGCGAATCGGTGCCACAGGTTCGAGTCCCAGCAACGGCATGGGACAATTTTTGAGGCCAGAAAGAATTTAATTACCCCCTGCGCCAGTGCATTAATATCTATGTATGTACTAGTCAACCTCGACATACATACAATATATAGATATTCATACATCAATACATAAGTAGGGGAACCTGAAATATTAATGTTAATATCAACTATTAGACCGAACATACGTTTAGACCACAGACATCCTATTAAAGAACGTTCAGGTCTGTTTATCAACACACCGAAACACATTCCATAGTTTGCACGTGCATCACGCAGTTGCCCCGTACACGTGCGTGGGGTGTCATTCTCGATATTGATAATTTCCAGGAAGGTTCATTAATCACTGTGGAACATTATTTCTATCAATCTTTTTCATTCTGTTGATCATACAGTTGTTATTATTAAAAAACATTAGTCATTTTTATTGTTTGAATTTGCGATTTACTGATAAAAAAAACGTCAACTTTCAAATTTTACTTCTGAACCCAATCGTCCTTCAAGATCTTTGGTGGTCATAAAACCTACTGTAATACTGAACTACCGGTTGTAGTGTTTGCCCAATTAATTCACTGTTATTATATAACCATTCCCCACAGCTAATATACCTTACAATTTTGGCAATTGTAAATTCTTATACATAAATAAATACATACAGACATACATGCATACATACATACATACATACATGCAATTTGCGGGCGATTCGGTGCAACAGGTTTGAGTCCCAGCAACGGCATGGGACAATTTGTGAGGACAGAAAGGATTTAATTATTCCTTGCGCCAGTGCGTTAATATCTATGTATGTAACAGTGGACCTCGATATACATACATTATATAGATATTCATACATCAATACATACTAGCCAGTGCCAGGTCGGCCCACTGTTTTGTGCACGTAAGCGGGATCGACCGCGTAGATTGTAGGCCCCATGCATGTGGTTGGGTTAAAGAACATCCTTTTTATGGATGTCTCAATAGCTCAGAGCGCATCGTGTTTAGCCTTGCAATTTGCGGGCGATTCGGTGCCACAGGTTCGAGTCCCAGCAACGGCATGGGATAATTTGTGAGGCCACAAAGGATTTAATTATCCCCTACGCCAGTGCGTTAATATCTATGTATGTAACAGTCAACCTCGACATACATACAATATATAGATATTCATACATCAATACATACATACATGCATATATACATACATACATACATACATGCATGCATACATACATAGTCAACCTCGACATACATACAATATATAGATATTCATACATCAATACATACTAGCCAGTGCCAGGTCTGCCCACTGTTTCATGCACGTAAGCGGGATCGACCGCGTAGATTGCAGGCCCCATGCATATGGTTGAGTTAAAGAGCTTCCTTTTTATGGAAGCTTCGATAGCTCAGAGCGTATCGTGGTTAGCCTTGCAATTTGGGGGCGAATCGGTGCCACAGGTTCGAGTCCCAGCAACGGCATGGGACAATTTGTGAGGCCAGAAAGGATTTAATTATCCCCTGTGCCAGTGCGTTAATATCTATGTGTGTAATAGTCAACCTCGACATACATACAATATATAGATATTCATACATCAATACATACATACATACATACATACATACATACATATACATATGCTTTGGCACCTTCCTACGCCCATGCACCGTGTTGCATTATGAACAGTCAACAGCGCCCCCTTGTGGGTGTGAGAGAATAACAAATATACCCCTTTCCCATGGATAATTGTAATATTTTGTACACAGAGTTCCTGCATTCAAATCTCTATCATTCAGTGAGACAGTATTTATGCTTCTTTCAATCTAAATAACTGTCCATAGCTAAGATGCAGGATCATATTCGGGGAGGTATTTTTGTACCACCATGCACGCACTGGTAACCTGCTAATATAGACATAAAAAAAATGAATCCACTTACCCATTTTTGCAGATAATTAAGCATAATAGTGAGGCAGCTTAGCACATTCCGGTAGTGTCGTGGTTATATCACCCCGAGTTAAGGCTGATAGGTCCTCCGCGAGTCCAAAGTATTGCACTCGAGTACTTAACGGTCAAACTCGAGTACTCGACACTTATGATAATGATGACTAAGGAATAAAGTAAAATAGCACTATGCATCTTAATTCCAATGCTGAACATGGATGCCAAATGATGCCATTGTATTGCATTCCACATATTCGACTTTTGTTTTCCTCCATGTCTCATAGCCCTACAATGTAACCGGTGGTAAGCTTTAAACAAAAATGAATTAAATGAGAGTGCTCTTCCTTGCACGGGCACTCGAGTCCTGTGAACGGATTCGAGTCTTGCTAGACTCGGCCCGTGCCCGAGTACCCGAGTACTCCTGCAGACCCTAAAGGCTGGTAGGTACTGGGTTCGCATCGCGCTACTGGCTCCCATCTAGAGCGAGTTAAAACAATATATGGATAGGTGTAAGGCCAGTACACCGACTTTTCTCTCACTAACCACTAACCTGCTGTCCTGGACAAACAGCCCAGATAGCTGAGGTGTGTGCCCAGGACAGCATATTTGAACCTTAATTGGATAGCACGAAAAAAATAAAAAAATAAAAGAGGCTCAGATAGTAAGACAAAATAGTATATATACTTAATTTGACATTTGTCATTTATTTTGTACACATTGATTTTATATTAATTTTAGCCATTACTCTTAAAGTGACAGACACTGGTTTTTCAACACTACGACCTATTTTCCAACTATTAAAACAGTTTTTGATAATTTAAATTAGAACTACTTACATTGTATTCTTTAGAATATTAATTTTCGTACACCTGAAGTGGTTCTAGTCATCCAGGTTTTTGTAATGCAGTAAAATGTATTTTTCATAATTCTAAAAATGCACGTTCGTCTGACAAGTAATGCTTATCAAATCAAGCTCTAGTTATTTTTAGACATTATTTCCCCGTTTAAACATCACAGACTTTAGGTCATCTCTGTTATAACCTTATACAAATGTGCTGCAAGTTGTAGATTAACTAAACTGAGTGCTCCATTTGCACGCACTCAATCTAGGGACTGGGCCTTTAATTTATTAGATGTGTATAAATGTATGTGCATTGTAATGTATACGTGTGTGGAACACGCGGTTGAATGATCGGCAATCCAAATAAACATATCGTATCACTGCGCACAGCTCTTCAAAAACTGTCTTAAAAAATAATTGTGACGGTTGTTTTGTCGTTAATAAATGTGAGTCGGGAACCCAGAAGAGTGATTTAAAACGCAGCAGAAAACGGACTAAGAGTGTGCCAGTGAGTGTCCATCTAATTATATCACACTTTTCTGGAGACGGCGCTCGACTTTTCGGACTATGGGATATGTGTATACATCGTATATATGAGATTCCTCGTATATTATGTTTCCACTCCCACCATCCCCCCCCCCCCCCCCCAACATCCTCCCAGAATATACTCGCGCATCTTAGCTATCCACCGGCCTCGGTGGCGTCGTGGCAGGCCATCGGTCTACAGGCTGGTAGGTACTGAGTTCGGATCCCAGTCGAGGCATGGGATTTTTAATCCAGATACCGACTCCAAACCCTGAGTGAGTGCTCCGCAAGGCTCAATGGGTAGGTGTAAACCACTTGCACCGACCAGTGATCCATAACTGGTTCAACAAAGGCCATGGTTTGTGCTATCCTGTCTGTGGGAAGCGCAAATAAAAGATCCCTTGCTGCTAATCGGAAGAGTAGCCCATGTAGTGGCGACAGCGGGATTCCTCTCAAAATCTGTGTGGTCCTTAACCATATGTCTGACGCCATATAACCGTAAATAAAATGTGTTGAGTGCGTCGTTAAATAAAACATTTCTTTCTTAGCTATCCACGGATATTTAGATTTGAAGAAGTATAAATACTCAATTTAAATGTAGTTTTAAGTTTGAAATATTTTATCTTTTTAAGGGTATTTGGTTTAAAGAATATTGATTGAATATGATATTAGCTATATTAAGATGTCTTCCTACATTGTACAACCGGATACATTATAAGGTATGAGGGCGGGCGTAGTTCAGATTTAAAGAATATTTATTGAACATGACATTAACTATATTAAGATCTCTTCCTACATTGTACAACCGGATACATTATAAGGTATGACGGCGGGCGTAGCCCAGATTTAAAGCGCGGTCGGTGAGGGATTGCGGATTGATCCCCTTCGGTTGACTCGTTTGGCTATTTCTCGTTCCAGCCAGTCCACCTTATAAGGTATGAGGGCTGGCGTAGCCCCTATTTAAAGAATATTTATTGAACATGACATTAGCTATATTAAGATCTCTTCCTACATTTTACAACCGGATACATTATAAGGTATGATGGCGGGCGTAGCCTTGATTTAAAGAATATTTATTGAACATGACATTAGCTATATTAAGATCTCTTCCTACATTTTACAACCGGATACATTTTAAGGTATGAGGGCGGGTGTAGCCCTGATTTAAAGAATATTTATTGAACATGACATTAGCTATATTAAGATCTCTTCCTACATTGTACAACCGGATACATTATAAGGTATGAGGGCGGGCGTAGTTCAGATTTAAAGAATATTTATTGAATATGACATTAGCTATATTAAGATCTCTTCCTACATTGTACAACCGGATACATTATAAGGTATGAGGGCGGGCGTAGTTCAGATTTAAAGAATATTTATTGAACATGACATTAACTATATTAAGATCTCTTCCTACATTGTACAACCGGATACATTATAAGGTATGAGAGCGGGCGTAGTTCAGATTTAAACAATATTTATTGAACATGACATTAACTATATTAAGATCTCTTCCTACATTGTACAACCGGATACATTATAAGGTATGACGGCGGGTGTAGCCCAGATTTAAAGCGCGGTCGGTGAGGGATTGCGGATTGATTCCCGTCGGTTGACTGGTTTGGCTATTTTTCGTTCCAGCCAGTCCACCACGACTGGTATATCAAAACCTGCGGTATATGATATCTTGTCTGTGGGATGTTGCATATAAAAGATCCCTTGGTACTAATGGAAACATGTAGCGGGTTTTCTCTTTAAGACAATATGTGAAAATTACCAAATGTTTAACATCCAATAGCCGATGATTAATAAATCAATGTGCTCTAGTGGTGTCGTTAAACAAAACCTTTTTTTCAATACAAGGTATATACATATAATAACATGATTAGGTAATTTTTACATTTAGTCTTAGAGAGGAAACCCGCTACATTTTTACATTTGGTAGAGTACTGGATTGAGTGTAGTCTAGCCCTGATGACTTTAGATGTTGGGTCAGGGTTACAGAGAGAGAGAGAAAGAGAGGGAGGGAGGGAGGGAGAGAGAGAGAGAGAGAGAGAGAGAGAGAGAGAGAGAGAGAGAGAGAGAGAGAGAGAGAGAGAGAGAGAGAGAGAGAGGGGGGGAGGGAGGGAGGGAGGGAGGGGAGAGAGAGAGAGAGAGAGAGAGAGAGAGAGAGAGAGAGAGAGAGAGGAGAGAGAGAGAGAGAGAGACGGAGAGAGAGAGAGAGGGGTGAAGAGAAAGAGAGAGAGAGAGGGGGTAGGGGTAGAGAGCGAGATAAAGGGAGAGAGAGAGAGAGAGAGAGAGAGAGAGAGAGAGAGAGAGAGAGAGAGAGAGAGAGAGAGAGAGAGAGAGAGAGAGAGAGAGAGAGAGAGAGAGAGAGAGAGAGAGAGAGAGAGAGAGAGAGAGAGAGAGAGAGTCAGACAGACAGACAGACAGAGACAGAGACAGAAAGACAGACATAGAGAGAGACAGACAAAGAGAGGGGGGGGGGTGGGGGGATTAGCAGCACATTTAATCACCATGCAGGTTAGAGATCCTTAATTAATTTTATAATAGACCGCTTTACATGATTGGAAGATAGATAAGTGGATGTTTGCGTTTTTTTCTCATAGGTATCTCGAACCTCCCGTAACCGTGGGACCTAACAGACTCATAGACAGGTTGGGTTGGGTAACCCCCTCCTGGCTACGCTATTACAAACCGACCTTTAAAGCTGGACCTCAGATACAGACAGGAGGGAATTACAACAACTATTTGGCGAATGGTTCAAAATGTCAGCTTCCACAAAGTTTGATGATGTGGAGTCATTTTAGTGGATAATCGGTACAAGTTACCTACAAATTGACGAAGTTAGACGGAATGTACTGCTTTGAATAATTTTTCAAATATTTAGCTTGATTTTGCATCCAATTTATTTTCAGTTTTGCAAATATTTAGGCTAATTCCTAACATTTGTGGATTAGGCATCAGCCCGATGGCGATACGGCAGTGAACATATCGATAACGGCATAAGCATTCAATTCTAAAGCATATCAATATTTATAAACAGACATTTGACAATGATTTGTTATCCACATGGCTACCTTTTTATTAGTATTTCTACGTTTCGAAAGAGCACTAAACTGGCTGTTATATATAATATAGCAAAGATTCACGCATGTGCGTCAAACGGGATCAGGATAAAACTGCACCACTGACCAAAACGGAACCATTTTCTTTCTCTTTTTTTTTGGGTGGGGGGAGGCAAAAACGGAACCAAGTTGGCTATAACGATACCTCAATGTCTCACAACTAATTATTCTTGTTCCATTTTAGCCATAGGCCTACATTTTAAAATATTTGGTGCCGTTTCAGCCAACGCTATTGTCCGAACCAAATTGTTAACAACTACGAAAAATTACTCTCCTACCTTTAATTGCTGTTAGATTTTCTCCAAAGTTTGTCCAGACACAAATCTTGAAAAAACCATTACAATGTCACAGATTCCACATACCAGATGATAACCATGTCACCTATATCAACTTCGCTGAGAGCGCATGGGGAAAAAAGCATGTAATTTTGTATCAGCTGCCATTTTGACTTTTTATGGAATATTCTTCAAGAGGTGTGAAAGGATAGGACTTAATCTAACATCATAACATGTTATGATATAAAAGCAAACGTGATGACGTCATTTTAAAAAAAAAAAAAAAAATTATTATTATTATTATTATTTTAATGATACCACTAGAGATCATCGATTTCATATTAATTGTGTCACATACTTTGGAGGCTTTCACCCCTCTTGAAGAGTATTCCATAAACAAGCACTATGGCAGACGGCAGAAAACTGCATGTATTTTTCCCTATGCAATCTCAGCAAAGACAATATCGGTGACATCGTTGCAGTCTCGTGTGTGGAATCTGTATATTTGTAGTGGTTTTTTTGCAATTTGTGTCTGGACAAACTTTGGAGGAAATCTAATGGCAATTAAAGGTAGAGAGTAATTTTTTGTAGTTGTTAACAATTTGGTTCGGACAATAGGTTCCGTTTTGCCCATAGATTTTGGTGTCATTTTAGCCAACGCTAGGTTCCGTTTTGTCCAGTTTGATTCCGTTTTTGCTTGGGGCCATTTTGGCACAGTCTGTGGTCTCACTGCTGCTGTCTATGGGCTGGAGTATGTTACCACACAAATGTAGTCCACTTGTAATGCATATAGTTGGTGAAATTCTCGGCCCAAGAATAGAACAAGTATGACTTGGTGGTTGTCCGTTTAAAAAAAAGAGCTATTTTCCATTTCATGTTTTTGTAAATTCCGTTTCAGACTACAATATGTAATTAACAATTGAACTAACACAAGTTGTGACAAATTAAAGGGTCCGAAAATTTACTCAGTGACTGGTGTCGACATGTGTCACTATTTCTCATTAAATCAAAGTAAGCCTACATATTAGTAGCGAAAAATCACATCAGGAGCAAAGGCTACAATTATAATAACTACATAAAGGATAATTATCCAACAATTAAGTGCACTGCTTTATTCAACGAGGCTTAGGGTTCACAAGACGTAAACATTTATTTTATCATCTCTTTGACAGTCTGTTATCTGCAAATTGAAGTATGCGCATGACACAGCGGAAATAAAGTAACATTGCAACGTTTAGCCAGCCGTATTTTTTACTAAACATTTGCAAACATATTTTGACTGGTGGTTCCCGAAATGGCCCATCGGTTTAATGTGTAGCGTAAAAATCTGTCTTCCGAGACACGCGTTAGCGACAAACCGCTGGCTAAATTTACTCCTGGAGAACAAAAAACTGTCCCATCTGTGCAGGCGCAACAGACTAAGCAGTAAACCAGCTCCAACTCCAGCCAGCAAATGTTTCGCTAACGTTCGCGAAGTATTTGATTGGTTCCCAATGTGACCATTTGGTTTATCGTGAAGCGCATAATCCAGTCTAGCGTTTGCCAATAGTACTGCGCACGGGTCAATCGTCAGTTTTACAGCATGTGGCAATAGTAAAATAGTATTAATTTTTTTAACTTCGCTGAAAATCGTAATTCCGTTTCACAATGGGAATCCGTCCGTTTCCCACGATCGAGGAAAATCACTAGGTGTGCACATGAATCAAAACAAAATATATTTAAAAAACAAAGGCAATGAGCAGTAATGGACGCTGTATTCGTGGGAAACTCAAAGTTTTCCTGAAGAAATTAACCCATAGAAGCCGAGCTATACATTTAGACAAGAACCAAGAAAATATGAACTGAAGTCTGAGCAACTGTGGCGAAAATAGACATCGGAAATGAGGGTAGTAAACGTCGCATGCGACGCCTTGTTTTGCAACCACTGAACATGGATTATTTTTTATAACTTATGTGGTTTTAGTGGAAACAATTATTTTAAAATTTTAATAGGTACGGTAACTTTATTCTAAACTGATGAAAATTATTTGCGTATTTTTCTAAACAAACCATAAATTTAAAGTATGCCCAATGAGCTTATCTGTTGTGTAAATTGACAAATTCATTAAACATGATCTCAGTATGAAAAATGGACATTAAAAAGTTAATTATTTTTATTTACTGCTTTCTTGTTTTATCAACAGTTAAAATTTGGCAAGTGAATTTTTCACCATGGCCAGTGAATTTTCAAATCCACTGGCCCTAGTGCAAGTGAATTTTAAAAATATTCTAGAACTCCTCTTTAAATCTTTTAATTTGGGGGGGATATCACCGCTTATAAAAAAACAACGGAAGTGGTAGCGTTTATAATTAAAATCATTTATATATATACAAATTATAGACTTTCCAAAAACAAAACTATTTTTTATCAGTTGGCGATATCAAAGCAGTCGATTCAGTGCATATGGATTTGTTGTTTCAGTGGTCTCAGCTACGGCCAGTGAGTGGAAGACGACCATGGATTCCACACCCGCTTATCTGAAGGGGCGGGGGCGAGGAAGAGGGCGGGGTGCTGGCTCTAATCCACAGCAAAATACTGGGAAACCAGGTTTCTCCTCTAGTGTGGGGCCATCATCCGGGAAATCTGCTTTGCCAGTAAACGTAAATGAAAACAACAGTGAGTACTCAGATTATTTTATTTTAATATTACTTACGACTGTTTTGGTAAGTTGATATTGTTGTGGATATGAGGCACATACATGTACACAGTATTATGATTCTATTTGTGTTCATGTACCCATGTCCTTTTGAAGTAACTTTCATCATGCACTTATTTTTTATTACCCACCAAGCCATAGATATTCTTAGGCACTTTTCTCTGTGGCACCAAATAGTCTTGTAAATTGGCATGTCTCATACACAAGACCAGTTTTATGAGGGTACCACTCTAGCAATCAGGCCAGTTGGGATTAGCTCCGACCTCTCTTGAGTGTAACATCTGTCACTGTGGAAAACAAAAGTAGTATTGCTCGATCACAAGTAGTATTCGCACGTAGTACATTCCCTTGGCTGGATTTCGTCAGCTTCGCTGCGATTGGCCAGTTTTGTCCAATCCAGGATATGCTATTTGAAAGCCTTTGTTAGACTTGGGAAGGAAGAAGGTGAGCAGTAAGTTTTTTTGTTCCAGCCCCTCTCACATCCCTGATTTTACAATATTTTAGCAAGCTGTAATTTATTTAGACTCATTATCAGTAGTCACTCGCCATGACTTGTGGATTCAATGCAGCATACACTATTAAAATTATACCAGCATGGTTTATTCTGTACCATATGACTGATACAAAATATAAATTAAATAAATAAAAAATAACCAGTGATTCAAACGAAAATGTTGAAACATAATGTATGCGAATATATCGAAATGATGACCTGTGAAAAGCATTCCATTTTTTATACCTATTATATAGCAGGTAAAATAGAAATTCGACTGCTGAAGCCATCAAAATATTGCATGTCCTTTGTTTAAGAAATGTATTCACGTAAGACTATCTCATCTGGTAGTTAGCTCAAGATTCTCTTATATACTGCTCTAAAATGCATCTCAAAGGTCCTAGTTTTTCAAACCTCATACTGTCTTATTTCTAGCAGGCCATAGTTTTTCTTAGCTGGACATTTTTGTGTTGACTTGCTTCTTTGAAAACAGAACAGCAAGTCATGTTGTACTTCCTGTTTCGAGCCCTGTAATGCAGTGAATGTTGTTGTTTTGTAAGGTATCAAAATGGCGACGGAGCGGTTTGCTGAAGTAAGTGCGAAGATACAGCAGTCCGTACAGCGCCACCTGGACGAGATGGATGACAACGGCTTCAGCTCAGACGAGGAGGAAGACATTGGTGATAATGTGCTCAACAAAGTCTTCCAGACATACTCCAATAACTTTGGTGTGTACTAATTATGTTACAATTATTAATTATTGATTATTTTGGTGTTACAGGTGCGATGATCGATTATAAAAAATCCATAATCCATTGTGTGTGAAAATGTTAACTGTAATTGTACTTCCAGTTCAGATGATGGAATTGATGTGAATGTGTCAAAGATGGTGTTTGGTTTTAAACATAAATAGTTATTAAAGGTAAAATTGGTCATTTGTATGCTCTAGGTCCCGGTGAACCTTACAATCGGTGCATGGTCGTTATTATTTAAATGCATGTTATGATCATATAATTTTAACCAATTGTGTAATCGAAAGTTGCCAACCAATTCCCAACACTAGTATTTACCTAATATGACATATTTGCAACTATTTAAACCAGCATTAACATTTACAAATGGTCAAATACAACATATTAATCCCAAAACCAAAATATACACAATAATGTGTAGACAAAACTAGAATTACTGATTCTTATTTATAACTTTGTATATGGTATGCTTTTAGTCCGCTTCCAGTTTAACCATCTGTCCATTTGTCCTACCTATAGTTTCCTGACTTTTTCACTATGCCTCAAGATACTGAGCTGACATTTTGTGATTTGCCTTATTGTGTACAATAACATATCTAGTTTGTTAACACAGTTAGGCCCTTGAACTTGGGAAATATAAAAATTTGTTGGGCCAAGCAGGGGCCATGTATTGCTTTAGAAGTACTCTAAAAATGCTTGTTTTACAGAGGAGAAGGAAAGTGTTGATATTGTTTGCCTTGTTTTACAGAGGAGAAGGGAAGTGTTGATATTGTTTGCCTTGTTTTACAGAGGAGAAGGAAAGTGTTGATATTGTTTGCCTTGTTTTACAGAGGAGAAGGGAAGTGTTGATATTGTTTGCCTTGTTTTACAGAGGAGAAGGGAAGTGTTGATATTGTTTGCCTTGTTTTACAGAGGAGAAGGAAAGTGTTGATATTGTTTGCCTTGTTTTACAGAGGAGAAGGGAAGTGTTGATATTGTTGGGCCAAGCAGGGGCCATGTATTGCTTTAGAAGTACTCTAAAAATGCTTGTTTTACAGAGGAGAAGGAAAGTGTTGATATTGTTTGCCTTGTTTTACAGAGGAGAAGGGAAGTGTTGATATTGTTTGCCTTGTTTTACAGAGGATAAGGGAAGTGTTGATATTGTTTGCCTTGTTTTACAGAGGAGAAGGAAAGTGTTGATATTGTTTGCCTTGTTTTACAGAGGAGAAGGGAAGTGTTGATATTGTTGGGCCAAGCAGGGGCCATGTATTGCTTTAGAAGTACTCTAAAAATGCTTATTTTACAGAGGAGAAGGAAAGTGTTGATATTGTTTGCCTTGTTTTACAGAGGAGAAGGGAAGTGTTGATATTGTTGGGCCAAGCAGGAGCCATGTATTGCGTTAGAAGTACTCTAAAAATGCTTGTTTTACAGAGGAGAAGGGAAGTGTTGATATTGTTTGCCTTGTTTTACAGAGGAGAAGGGAAGTGTTGATATTGTTTGCCTTGTTTTACAGAGGAGAAGGGAAGTGTTGATATTGTTTGCCTTGTTTTACAGAGGAGAAGGGAAGTGTTGATATTGTTTGCCTTGTTTTACAGAGGAGAAGGGAAGTGTTGATATTGTTTGCCTTGTTTTACAGAGGAGAAGGAAAGTGTTGATATTGTTTGCCTTGTTTTACAGAGGAGAAGGAAAGTGTTGATATTGTTTGCCTTGTTTTACAGAGGGGAAGTGTTGATATTGTTCGGCCAAGCAGGGGCCATGTATTGCTTTAGAAGTACTCTAAAAATGCTTATTTTACAGAGGAGAAGGAAAGTGTTGATATTGTTTGCCTTGTTTTACAGAGGAGAAGGGAAGTGTTGATATTGTTGGGCCAAGCAGGGGCCATGTATTGCTTTAGAAGTACTCTAAAAATGCTTGTTTTACAGAGGAGAAGGAAAGTGTTGATATTGTTTGCCTTGTTTTACAGAGGAGAAGGAAAGTGTTGATATTGTTTGCCTTGTTTTACAGAGGAGAAGGGAAGTGTTGATATTGTTTGCCTTGTTTTACAGAGGATAAGGGAAGTGTTGATATTGTTTGCCTTGTTTTACAGAGGAGAAGGGAAGTGTTGATATTGTTTGCCTTGTTTTACAGAGGAGAAGGGAAGTGTTGATATTGTTTGCCTTGTTTTACAGAGGATAAGGGAAGTGTTGATATTGTTTGCCTTGTTTTACAGAGGAGAAGGGAAGTGTTGATATTGTTTGCCTTGTTTTACAGAGGAGAAGGGAAGTGTTGATATTGTTTGCCTTGTTTTACAGAGGAGAAGGAAAGTGTTGATATTGTTTGCCTTGTTTTACAGAGGAGAAGGGAAGTGTTGATATTGTTGGGCCAAGCAGGGGCCATGTATTGCTTTAGAAGTACTCTAAAAATGCTTATTTTACAGAGGAGAAGGAAAGTGTTGATATTGTTTGCCTTGTTTTACAGAGGAGAAGGGAAGTGTTGATATTGTTGGGCCAAGCAGGGGCCATGTATTGCTTTAGAAGTACTCTAAAAATGCTTGTTTTACAGAGGAAAAGGGAAGTGTTGATATTGTTTGCCTTGTTTTACAGAGGAGAAGGGAAGTGTTGATATTGTTTGCCTTGTTTTACAGAGGAGAAGGTAAGTGTTTATATTGTTTGCCTTGTTTTACAGAGGAGAAGGGAAGTGTTGATATTGTTTGCCTTGTTTTACAGAGGAGAAGGGAAGTGTTGATATTGTTTGCCTTGTTTTACAGAGGAGAAGGGAAGTGTTGATATTGTTTGCCTTGTTTTACAGAGGAGAAGGAAAGTGTTGATATTGTTTGCCTTGTTTTACAGAGGAGAAGGGAAGTGTTGATATTGTTTGCCTTGTTTTACAGGAGAAGGAAAGTGTTGATATTGTTTGCCTTGTTTTACAGAGGAGAAGGGAAGTGTTGATATTGTTTGCCTTGTTTTACAGAGGAGAAGGGAAGTGTTGATATTGTTTGCCTTGTTTTACAGAGGAGAAGGAAAGTGTTGATATTGTTTTTCTTGTTTTACAGAGGAGGGAAGTGTTGATATTGTTTTTCTTGTTTTACAGGGGAGAAGGGAAGTGTTGATATTGTTTGCCTTATTTTACAGAGGAGGAGGGAAGTGTTGATATTGTTTTTCTTGTTTTACAGAGGAGAAGGAAAGTGTTGATATTGACAGGGCTCAGGAATATCTGCTGCACTCGTTCCGGTCTGGTTCATCGGCTTGTGTTATCTGTATTGAGACCATCAAGAAAGAAGATGCGGTAAGTGTTCCCTGCAGTTTTATTCTGTCACTATTACATCAAGATGTTTGGGATTCTTTTTTCATGTAAATGTCAGGGGTCACACTGAAAAGAAATTTTGTTTTAGCCAATGTAACATTTTTGAAAATTATTAAAAAGTGGTTAATTTAACCTTTAAACTACTGGATTAATTTTTGACAAAAACAACGTTGAATGGGTACAAATTTATAACTTTTACTCGCATACATTGACTTTAATGTTTTATAAATACATAAAATAAAGTTCATATTTGAATCGGTAAGTATTATTTTCGTGGGTTTTTGTAATTTTTATGATATTTTTGATCAGTTAATATTTATTATCAAATTTGCTGTTACAATCAGCTATCGACCCCTGAAAATAACCCCAACGTCCTGCCATTGTTGTCAAGCAAAAATACTTGCCAAAAATAACTTTTTGAACTAAAAATTCCAAGTTATTTTCCATTGAAAAACGGAAACCTAAAGCAGCCATAGTGTCAGTAACTGTTTCCTGTTTTGTATTTCCTGTGAGTGTCGTGTGCAAAACGGCGGGAAATATGAATTTGGGAATGCACTGTATGTAGTCTGGTGTGATGTCGGGCGAGATTGAATAACAGTTTATTAGCCAAATACTAATTGTTTGTTTATTGCAGTTAGCTGCAAAGTTATGTCATTGGAATAATGACATCATTCAAATTAAAAATAGCTAAGTAAATAATGATATGCATTTGTTGTTTATGTTAGTTTGAGACTATTCAAATAATTGTTAGTTCCTTTTTGAGCAGAAAACATGTTTCATCAGGGTTATTACAATCGAGGAGTGTTGAATACATTTATAAACTGTCCAATTACGTACACTGAAATCTTTGAGTTACATTTTAATTTTTTTTAGAAAGATTATAGCAAGAGAACTGCTTTTTAAACTTTGTCAAAGTATATGAAACACAGTGTCTAATTTCTAAAGATTTCAAACCTAGAACCACCGAGTCGGGGCACTTATGCAGTGTGTCCACGTCTCCTTTATTTCATGATTCTGCTAGATCTCCTTTATTTCCTCCTCTTTTTTTTGGACAAATCTCCTTTGGAAAAAAGGAGATTGTCTGCATTTTTTTGGGCTTATTTCCTCACAACTGAGTGTTTAATTATATTCAAGTGACTTATACTTTCAAATTGACCTCCTTCTGCAATAAAACACTGGTTTATATGGGTGTATTGTCTGTTTTCCCATTCCACATCCCCCCCTCTCGAACTCGCCTCCTACGGCTGTTTTGCAGCTGCAAATAAAGGCTACGGCTTTAGTTTGTTTATTTTCATTTCTAGTCTGTGGATACACTGTTATGGTCTGTTTTGTTTTTATTATGTACCCTCAAATTATTTTCTGGCAGAAAGCCTGATGTGTTATAAATATAATATTTTACTACTTTTGTTCCAGATCTGGACGTGCAGTGGGTGTTGCTGTATGTTTCACATGCAGTGTATTCAGAAGTGGGTACGTGAAGGAGTCTACATCCAGAAATACCAGGCTGGGGATGACGCGTCCACCGACAACATTCCCTGGCACTGGTAAATACTTGATACACTGGCACTGTTCACACTCAGACAACATACATGAAAGGAATATGTTTGAAATCTCAGGATATTTCTAACAACGGCTGTTTGAGCTTTAATATTGTTTAGGTTGTTTAGAACATTTGTTTGCAATTTGTTTTGTGTTTAATTAAAAGAATAAAAATGTGAAATTTAAAAAAATTATTTTAGAAGCTGACTGACCCTGTCTAATTTATTCCGATATATTCCTGGAAACACTCAATTGTTTATTTTTAGATATGTTTAGGGAATCAAAATGGCAGAGAAAAAACCCCCGTTAAACCTTGAACACTGTGTAAAATGTTTAAAGTTTGTTTTGTTTAACGACACCACTGGAGCATATTGATTAATTAATTAATCATCGGCTATTGGATGTCAAACATTTGGTAATTCTGACTCGTAGTCATCAGAGGAAACCTGCTACATTTGTCCTAATGCAGCAATGGATCTTTTATATGTACTGCATATTAACAGGACGTTTTGTTTTTTAAAACTATTTTCATGTGGATGTAATTCTTAATTATTTAAGTGCATTGTGTTGGTGTATTGTTACTTCCCGTTTTACAGACATGTACTCATTCTGTTATACTGGCCTTGGTGGTGTCGTGGTAGGCCATCAGTCTACAGGCTGGTAGGTACTGGGTTCGGATCCCAGTCGAGGCATGGGGTTTTACAGACATGTACTCATTCTCTTATCTCCATCTTTATGGGGCCAGGGCATAGCCCAGTGGTAAAGCTACTGCTGATGGACAGTCGGTCTAGGATCGATCCTCGTCTGTGGGCCCATTGGGCAATTTTTAATTTCAACAAGTGCGCCACGACTGGTATATAAAAAAAGCCATGGTATGTGCTATCCTCTCTGTCATGGTGCGTATAATAGATCCCTTGCCACTAACTACTCACTATGACTATATGTCAGAATTACCAAATGTTTAACATCCAATAGCCGATGATTAATAAATTAATGTATTTTAGTGGTGTCGTTAAATAAAACAAACTTTAATTTCTCATTAGAGCCCGTACGCCATGACTGGTATAAGGCTATGTATATGCTATCCTGTTTGTGATGGTGCATATAAAAGATCCTTTGCTACTAATTGAAAAATGTTGCAGGTTTCCTCTCCAAGACTCAGGATCATCCAATAGCTGATGATTAATAAATCAATTTGCTTTAGTTTTATTGTTAAACAAAACAAACTTTTTTGTTTATCTTGCACAAGAACTTACCTATATATTCTTGCACAAAATAAACTTGTGTAATAAATAGTTAAAGAAAACGAAGTTTAAATTTGACCTGTATGTTTTTTGGTTTCCAGTCCTAAGTGTCGCCATGAGTATGAGCCGAGTGCCTGTCCGACTAAGTACTTCTGTTTCTGTGGCAAGGTGCAGGACCCCAAGTTCGACCCGTGGCTTGTCCCACACTCATGTGGACAGACGTGCAACACACGACTCAGACCGGACTGCGGACATTCCTGTCTTCTCCTCTGTCATCCAGGTCTAGTATTCAGTCATTTCGTATATACCAGATTAAACAAATAATTAGCAGCCAGGCTTTCTGCTAGAAAATAATTTGAGGGTACGAAATAGAAACAAAACCCACCATAAATGTCCTAATAGGTGGTTATGGGATTGAAATGTTTTGCAATTGACCACTGCATTCCATGTGCTTTGTCACATTTTGAACAGCAGTTCTCTTACTATCATTTATCTGAAAATTTTAAAAATGTATCCATTTAACCCTCTGTACCCTGTGGCAGAAACCTTGGTTGCGAAATTCTTCTTAGAAATAGAACTTAGGCATGTCTTTCCCTCTATTTATATTTGTTTTTTTTAACTGCAGTGGTTGAATTAACGATGTTCAGATATATACATACATAAACACTTACATCTGCTTTGCTAAGTCATTTACACTATGATTCGTTTGAATTGTAACTTTGTCCTCAAAACAAGGTTTATTCTGTAACTAATAAAAGTTTATTTTGATATGGTTTTTAAACAAATTCAAATTCAGCTCTTTTTTCTTCTTTTTTTGCATAAATTAATTTTCACACAAGAAATTCAATTTGACCCAGAATGCCAAGAATAGACCTTTATCTTAGTACAGTCTTCATCATGAGCAAAATGAAGGCGAGCTGTAGATCACTCGTGAAATTGTGCTAGGTGAGCAATCATGTGAACATTTTATTGTGTGGTCATCAATCTGCTACTTTCTTAAAACTGTTGTGGTGAGAGTGCCGGGGACCGAGTGTGATCACTCATCTTTCCAGGCGAATACAAGTATGGTAAAGTTTTCAGCTTTCTAAAATATCTTTCCAGGTTTTACTTTTAAATGGGTGTCAGATCCCCATTTTACATGTTTGTGTCTCAGGATAACAGGTGAAATGTTTGTTGTTGCAGGTCCTTGTCCTCCATGCCCCAAGCTCGTCAAATCGACGTGTTACTGCGGGAAGCAAGCTCCACAAATGCGCCGGTGCAGTGCTCGTACCTGGGCCTGTGGTCAGCCTTGTGGTAAAGAGCTGTCTTGTAGACACCACAAGTGTCAACAGCCATGTCACCCAGGTGAGTTAGGAGGTAGCTCAGTGGTAGAGTGCTGTGGTCAGCCTTGTGGTAAAGAGCTGTCTTGTAGACACCACAAGTGTCAACAGCCATGTCACCCAGGTGAGTTAGGAGGTAGCTCAGTGGTAGAGTGCTGTGGTCAGCCTTGTGGTAAAGAGCTGTCTTGTAGACACCACAAGTGTCAACAGCCATGTCACCCAGGTGAGTTAGGAGGTAGCTCAGTGGTAGAGTGCTGTGGTCAGCCTTGTGGTAAAGAGCTGTCTTGTAGACACCACAAGTGTCAACAGCCATGTCACCCAGGTGAGTTAGGAGGTAGCTCAGTGGTAGAGTGCTGTGGTCAGCCTTGTGGTAAAGAGCTGTCTTGCGGACACCACAAGTGTCAACAGCCATGTCACCCAGGTGAGTTAGGAGATAGCTCAGTGGTAGAGTGCTGTGGTCAGCCTTGTGGTAAAGAGCTGTCTTGCGGACACCACAAGTGTCAACAGCCATGTCACCCAGGTGAGTTAGGAGATAGCTCAGTGGTAGAGTGCTGTGGTCAGCCTTGTGGTAAAGAGCTGTCTTGTAGACACCACAAGTGTCAACAGCCATGTCACCCAGGTGAGTTAGGAGATAGCTCAGTGGTAGAGTGCTGTGGTCAGCCTTGTGGTAAAGAGCTGTCTTGTAGACACCACAAGTGTCAACAGCCATGTCACCCAGGTGAGTTAGGAGGTAGCTCAGTGGTAAAGAGCTGTCTTGTAGACACCACAAGTGTCAACAGCCATGTCACCCAGGTGAGTTAGGAGGTAGCTCAGTGGTAGAGTGCTGTGGTCAGCCTTGTAGTAAAGAGCTGTCTTGTAGACACCACAAGTGTCAACAGCCATGTCACCCAGGTGAGTTAAGAGGTAGCTCAGTGGTAAAGAGCTGTCTTGTAGACACCACAAGTGTCAACAGCCATGTCACCCAGGTGAGTTAGGAGGTAGCTCAGTGGTAGAGTGCTGTGGTCAGCCTTGTAGTAAAGAGCTGTCTTGTAGACACCACAAGTGTCAACAGCCATGTCACCCAGGTGAGTTAGGAGGTAGCTCAGTGGTAGAGTGCTGTGGTCAGCCTTGTGGTAAAGAGCTGTCTTGTGGACACCACAAGTATCAACAGCCATGTCACCCAGGTGAGTTAGGAGGTAGCTCAGTGGTAGAGTGCTGTGGTCAGCCTTGTAGTAAAGAGCTGTCTTGTAGACACCACAAGTGTCAACAGCCATGTCACCCAGGTGAGTTAGGAGGTAGCTCAGTGGTAGAGTGCTGTGGTCAGCCTTGTAGTAAAGAGCTGTCTTGTAGACACCACAAGTGTCAACAGCCATGTCACCCAGGTGAGTTAGGAGGTAGCTCAGTGGTAGAGTGCTGTGGTCAGCCTTGTAGTAAAGAGCTGTCTTGTAGACACCACAAGTGTCAACAGCCATGTCACCCAGGTGAGTTAGGAGGTAGCTCAGTGGTAGAGTGCTGTGGTCAGCCTTGTGGTAAAGAGCTGTCTTGTAGACACCACAAGTGTCAACAGCCATGTCACCCAGGTGAGTTAGGAGATAGCTCAGTGGTAGAGTGCTGTGGTCAGCCAGGTGAGTTAGGAGGTAGCTCAGTGGTAAAGAGCTGTCTTGTAGACACCACAAGTGTCAACAGCCATGTCACCCAGGTGAGTTAGGAGGTAGCTCAGTGGTAAAGAGCTGTCTTGTAGACACCACAAGTGTCAACAGCCATGTCACCCAGGTGAGTTAGGAGGTAGCTCAGTGGTAAAGAGCTGTCTTGTGACACCACTGTGGTCACCCAGGTGAGTTAGGAGGTAGCTCCTGTGGTCAGCCTTGTAGTAAAGAGCTGTCTTGTAGACACCACAAGTGTCAACAGCCATGTCACCCAGGTGAGTTAGGAGGTAGCTCAGTGGTAGAGTGCTGTCAGCCTTGTGGTAAAGAGCTGTCTTGTAGACACCACAAGTGTCAACAGCCATGTCACCCAGGTGAGTTAGGAGGTAGAGCTGTCTTGTAGACAGAGCAAGTGACACCACAAGTGTCAACAGCCATGTCACCCAGGTGAGTTAGGAGGTAGCTCAGTGGTAGAGTGCTGTGGTCAGCCTTGTAGTAAAGAGCTGTCTTGTAGACACCACAAGTGTCAACAGCCATGTCACCCAGGTGAGTTAGGAGGTAGCTCAGTGGTAAAGAGCTGTCTTGTAGACACCACAAGTGTCAACAGCCATGTCACCCAGGTGAGTTAGGAGATAGCTCAGTGGTAGAGTGCTGTGGTCAGCCTTGTGGTAAAGAGCTGTCTTGTAGACACCACAAGTGTCAACAGCCATGTCACCCAGGTGAGTTAGGAGGTAGCTCAGTGGTAGAGTGCTGTGGTCAGCCTTGTGGTAAAGAGCTGTCTTGTAGACACCACAAGTGTCAACAGCCATGTCACCCAGGTGAGTTAGGAGATAGCTCAGTGGTAGAGTGCTGTGGTCAGCCTTGTGGTAAAGAGCTGTCTTGTAGACACCACAAGTGTCAACAGCCATGTCACCCAGGTGAGTTAGGAGGTAGCTCAGTGGTAGAGTGCTGTGGTCAGCCTTGTAGTAAAGAGCTGTCTTGTAGACACCACAAGTGTCAACAGCCATGTCACCCAGGTGAGTTAGGAGGTAGCTCAGTGGTAGAGTGCTGTGGTCAGCCTTGTAGTAAAGAGCTGTCTTGTAGACACCACAAGTGTCAACAGCCATGTCAGCTGGTGACTAAATTAATTGAAATAATTGCATTTATACAGTTGTTGAAATGTTGTGGTTAAAATTCTAGTCTTTTTCCACCAGGTGAATGTGCCGCATGTCCCAAGACGAGCGAACAGAAGTGTCTGTGTGGTAGACAGAAGACGCTCCGACCGTGTGCCAGTCCTGGCTGGCAGTGTGACCAGGTGATCTTCTCTTTAAATACCTTTACCTGACCTCTCACATACTGCATTTCTCCTCTCCTCCCCTCCCCATTATAATCAACAAGTGATAAAATGGCTATAATGTTCAGTGTGTGCACTCCGACCGTGTGCCAGTTCTCACTGGCAATGTGACCAGGTGATCTCTTTAATACACTATAACCTGACCCCAAGACTCGAAATTAATTATATGGAGTAAGAAGCGATTTTTGTTTTTAAAATTTTAATATGGACACAAATGCTAGAAAGTGAGCAGCAGTCCTAGAAATGACTCATAATTAGTTAATTCCTAATTACATTTAGAGTGTTAACGTTTCTAATAGCATATGGTTTATATTATCTCTCCTAAATATCAAGAATTATGACTATATCTAGATTACTGTCAAAAATAAGACGAAAAGCAAAAGCGGCTTATAAAACTGATTATCGGAAAACATTTTGAATAGTAATGGCTGACTGCTCCATGTCAGTTTCAAGACCTGTGACCTCTCGCTTCATACAGCCAATGATGTGGCTACAATTTTCTGAATTTCCTGGTCTTCTACTGCCGATTATTTGATTAAACCTTCCTTCCTTGTACCATCTTTCTTTTGCTTCTATTTTTATTCAGTTGTTGAGCTGCAGTTTTGCTTGTTTTTAGTTAGTTTATTTTGATCTTCCACCTGTTCGTAAAAAGGTTTTATTGTATGGTGTGAATAAACGTTTTTTTGTAACATTATCATAGGGAGAGCACACACTATTTTCCACACATAGTTAAAAGAGATTTGGAACGGTACATATTTTCATGTTTTTTTGTAATAATATATAAATATCTTTTTTAGCCATGCGGCCGAACTCTTCAATGTGGTAACCATATCTGTGAGACGTTATGTCACACAGGAAAATGCGGAGCCTGTCCTCGGTCTGGGAAAAGAAGTTGTCCATGTGGTAAAACCGGTACGTATTATGATAGCAAACTTGGGGTGGATCATCTTATTACAGTCATTTGGGGTGGATCATCTTATAACAGTCATTTGGGGTGGATCATATTATAACAGTCATTTGGGATGGATCATCTTATAACAGTCATTTGGGGTGGATCATCTTATAACAGTCATCTGGGGTGGATCATATTATAACAGACATTTGGGGTGGATCATATTATAACAGTCATTTGGGATGGATCATCTTATAACAGTCATTTGGGGTGGATCATCTTATAACAGTCATCTGGGGTGGATCATATTATAACAGTCATCTGGGTGGATCATATTATAACGGTCATCTGGGGTGGATCATATTATAACAGTCATTTGGGGTGGATCATCTTATAACAGTCATTTGGGGTGGATCATCTTATAACAGTCATTTGGGGTGGATCATCTTATAACAGTCATTTGGGGTGGGATTCAGCTCAGTGGGTAGAGTACTTGCCTGATGTGCTTGGGTTCTAGGATTGAACCTCCTCGATGGAACTATTTGGGTTTTTCCCATCTCTACCAGTGCTCCACAACTGGTATATCAAAGACCATGTTTTTTACATCCAGTTGCTGACGAGTAATCAGTGTGCTCTAGTGGTGCATTTTAAATCAACTGAACTGTAACTTTTAATAGTAATTTATAACTGTAGCTCAATGGTTCCCAAGTGGTTAGATAAAGCTCAGTGGTAGAGTGCTTACCTGATGTGCATTGGTTCGCAGAATAAACATTTTGTCAGTGGAATTTCCCCAAACTAACCTGCATTGTTTAGAGCCAAATGGATGACATTAATTTGACATTTTCAGGGCGGGACGTTGCCCAGTGGTAAAGTATGCGGTCGGTCTGGGATTGATCCCTGTTGGTGGGCCTATTGTGCTAGTTTTCGTTGCAGCCAGTGCACCACGACTGGTATATCAAAGGCCGTGGTATGTGCTATCCTGTCTATGGGATGGTGCATATAAAAGATCCCTTGCTGCGAATTGAAAAGAGTAGCCCATGAAGTGGTGACAGCAGGTTTCTTCTGTGTGGTCCTTAACCATATGTCTGATGCCATATAACCATAAAATAAAATGTGTTGAGTGCGTCGTTAAATAAAACATTTCGTTCCTTCCTTAATTTGACATTTAAATTATTTTTCTACACGCTGTATGTAGAGGCGGTGTATTCTTTAGTATGTGGAAGGCTGCAATATTTGGCAGCTATTTCTGTCTACCACTGTTTATATTTCATGCTTACAGTTATAAACCCCTCTGCATTCAGTAAATATAGCCACTTACTTTTCTCATGCAGCCTCCTATTTTGAGGTATTTATTTAATAACCCATTTGTTTTGAGAAATAATCTTTGATGTTCTGTTTCTATTGCTAGAATATAGCCTGCCTTGTACTGAAGACATACCGACGTGTGGAGATACGTGTGGGAAAGTGTTAGCCTGTGGTCGGCATGCCTGCACTCAGCGCTGCCACCTCGGGTCCTGTGGACCGGTGAGATTAAACTGCATTTTGTATGTTACTGGACTCCATGGTGATTGTACTGTCATATTTCTGTCGTATACTTGGGATGCACTGTAATAATAAATAAATGTAAATAATAATAATAATATACACCCTGCTTGTAGGCCTACTGTATCCTTTGTCAGTTGGAAGTCTTTTCTTCGACTTACTCTCTGAACTCTGAACTTTCTGGCTTGGCTCCAGCAAAGGAATCGACTTGTATTTCATTACGGTTTATTTCAAGGTTTATGCAATTCAACATGTATCATGTATTTTCTTCATTTTGTTACAAGCATTCCTCAAAATATCAGGGCGAGACGTAGCCCAGTGGTAAAGCACTAGATTGATGTGCGGCCGGTTTGGGATTGATCCCCATCAGTGGGCCCATTGGGCTATTTCTCGCTCCAGCCAGTGCACCACGACTGGAACATCAAAGGCCTAATCTAATTAAAATTAGCTCCACTATTACATGTGGATCTAACAGCAGCCCGTTGGAGCTCATGTCCAGTTAACCTTTCATCTGACCAATCAAAATCTTACTTGCAAAATCATGCCAGTGATTTGAAAGAATTTGAAAACATTTGGGTGAATTACGAAGTTTGCCGGAAACTAATTTCAATATAAAATTTGTTTCAAGATGAAAAAAAAAACGTGATGGTATAGCCATAAAATCTGTTTATACTAGTATACAATCCAGAGTTTATTACTGCACTTTTCACCCTGTTTTTTCAATGTTGAAATAGACCAACAAGTTCGCCTATTGCATAAATAGTCTCACCCGATATTTTTAGAATTTGTATGCTCCCGAATAACTTTATAAAAAGCGAAGTGTAATTGGTCGATATTTAAATTGTGATTTATAGATGAAATGTCACCTGGACATGGGAGTCCACGCAATGCTGTTAGATCTACTGGTAGACCAGTAGAACTAATTTTAATCAGATTGATCAATGGCTGTGGTATGTGCTATCCTGTCTATGGGATGGTACATATAAAAGATCCCTTGCTGCGAATCGAAAAGAGTAGCCCATGAAGTGGTGACAGCGGGTTTCCTCCTTCAATATCTGTGTGGTTCTTAACCATATGTCTGACGCCATATAACTGTAAATAAAATGTGTTGTGTGCGTCGTTAAATGAAACATTTCCTTCCTTCCTCAAAATATTGTTGATACTTTTGTAAATAGTATAGTATGCTACGTGTTGTTATACAGCATACCCATGTTTTATGTTGCTATACATGAACTGTCTTAATAATCAGCTCTATCATATTCCTGTCTGCGTGAGAGTGCATATAAAAGATCCCTTGCTGCTAATGGAAAAATGCACCAGGTTTCCTCTAAGACTATATGTCAAAATTACCAAATGTTTGACATCCAATAGCCAATGATTAATAAATGAATGTGCTCTAGTGGTGGTGTTAAACAAAAGAAACTAACTTTTAACCCTATCACAGTATGTATTGTTTCTCATGCTGAGAAGTCCAATCATCTTAATAACCGACAGCATAAAATCATATACCAATTACCTTTCAGTGTTTGCAAGTTGCTCAAAAGTGTTGTCGTTGTGGCCAGCGCCAGAAGGAAGTTCCCTGCAGTAAGGAGTATCTGTGTGATATTAAATGTACCAACTACCGAGACTGCGGCAAACATCAATGCAAGAGGAAGGTTAGTGTTTGTGATGAGTGGCCTATAGATGGTGTAGTGGTTAAGTCGGTGAGATCTAGTTCAGTCGGTGAGATCTAGTTCAGTCGGTGAGATCTAGTTCAGTCGATAGAGAGCTCACCTGAGGTGCTTGGTTCATAGGATCATACCACCTTGGGGGACCTAGTCTTCAATAGCTTTTGTTGTTGTTGTGGGGGTTTTGATTTTCATTTTTTAATATAGTTCTAATTGAAATAATTTATATGCTTAGAAAAAGGTTGCCCATCAGACTGTTGATATATTTTTTGACTTGTCATGACAGAATTTTTACTTGCATTTGTCTAGTATTTTTTGCTTGTCTAATTACACAGATATCATCTACTTCTGTTATAGCAGTTAAGGAGCACACATTTTAAAAAGAACATATAAACACAGAATAAAAAAGGGGATGTTAGGAAAGATATTTACTACTTCTTAATTCTTGTGTAAAGAAATGATGATGGTCACATTGAGATTACACTGTTATGTGTTTATGTTTGTAGTGCTGTGATGGGAACTGTCCTCCGTGTGAACAGATCTGTGGAAAGAATCTGGGTTGCAGGAATCACAAATGTGCCAGTCGGTGCCATAGAGGTAGGTTTACTGTGTTCATTAAAACAAATTAAAAAGCAGGTTTGTGTATAGAGGGGATTTCGAGGGTCAAAACCCCGGCTCAAATGACTCTTTTTTTTTAACTCACAGTGCCTCAAGATATTGAGCTAAAATGTTGTGTGTAGGTTTATCAAGTAGAGTACACCTGAAGTTTGACTTTCATGGGGAGTTAGCCATTTTTGTGTGTAGGTTTATCAAGTAGAGTACACCTGAAGTTTGACTTTCATGGGGAGTTAGCCATTTTTGTGTGTAGGTTTATCAAGTAGAGTACACCTGAAGTTTGACTTTCATGGGGAGTTAGCCATTTTTGTGTGTAGGTTTATCAAGTAGAGTACTCCTGAAGTTTGACTTTCATGGGGAGTTAGCCATTTTTGTGTGTAGGTTTATCAAGTAGAGTACACCTGAAGTTTGACTTTCATGGGGAGTTAGCCATTTTTGTGTGTAGGTTTATCAAGTAGAGTACACCTGAAGTTTGACTTTCATGGGGAGTTAGCCATTTTTGTGTGTAGGTTTATCAAGTAGAGTACACCTGAAGTTTGACTTTCATGGGGAGTTAGCCATTTTTGTGTGTAGGTTTATCAAGTAGAGTACACCTGAAGTTTGACTTTCATGGGGAGTTAGCCATTTTTGTGTGTAGGTTTATCAAGTAGAGTACACCTTTGATCATGGGGAGTAGCCATTTTTGTGTGTAGGTTTATCAAGTAGAGTACTCCTGAAGTTTGACTTTCATGGGGAGTTAGCCATTTTTGTGTGTAGGTTTATCAAGTAGAGTACACCTGAAGTTTGACTTTCATGGGGAGTTAGCCATTTTTGTGTGTAGGTTTATCAAGTAGAGTACACCTGAAGTTTGACTTTCATGGGGAGTTAGCCATTTTTGTGTGTAGGTTTATCAAGTAGAGTACACCTGAAGTTTGACTTTCATGGGGAGTTAGCCATTTTTGTGTGTAGGTTTATCAAGTAGAGTACACCTGAAGTTTGACTTTCATGGGGAGTTAGCCATTTTTGTGTGTAGGTTTATCAAGTAGAGTACACCTGAAGTTTGACTTTCATGGGGAGTTAGCCATTTTTGTGTGTAGGTTTATCAAGTAGAGTACACCTGAAGTTTGACTTTCATGGGGAGTTAGCCATTTTTGTGTGTAGGTTTATCAAGTAGAGCCTGAAGTTTGACTTTCATGGGGAGTTAGCCATTTTTGTGTGTAGGTTTATCAAGTAGAGTACACCTGAAGTTTGACTTTCATGGGGAGTTAGCCATTTTTGTGTGTAGGTTTATCAAGTAGAGTACACCTGAAGTTTGACTTTCATGGGGAGTTAGCCATTTTTGTGTGTAGGTTTATCAAGTAGAGTACACCTGAAGTTTGACTTTCATGGGGAGTTAGCCATTTTTGTGTGTAGGTTTATCAAGTAGAGTACACCTGAAGTTTGACTTTCATGGGGAGTTAGCCATTTTTGTGTGTAGGTTTATCAAGTAGAGTACACCTGAAGTTTGACTTTCATGGGGAGTTAGCCATTTTTGTGTGTAGGTTTATCAAGTAGAGTACACCTGAAGTTTGACTTTCATGGGGAGTTAGCCATTTTTGTGTGTAGGTTTATCAAGTAGAGTACACCTGAAGTTTGACTTTCATGGGGAGTTAGCCATTTTTGTGTGTAGGTTTATCAAGTAGAGTACTCCTGAAGTTTGACTTTCATGGGGAGTTAGCCATTTTTGTGTGTAGGTTTATCAAGTAGAGTACACCTGAAGTTTGACTTTCATGGGGAGTTAGCCATTTTTGTGTGTAGGAGTTACCCATTTTTGACAGAGATATGGTCAGTTAAGTTTGACTCTTATAGGAATTTGTTTAAAGGCCATAACTGTCAAATATGGAATTTATCAATGTTTGACAGAGTTATTGCCCTTGAACAGGAGATTTGTTGTACTCGATACCAGCCAACGGACTACAGGCTGGTAGGTACAGGGTTCGCAGCCCGGTACCAGCTCCAACCCAGTGCGAGTTCTTAAGGGCTCAGTGGGTAGGTATAAGGCCACTACACCCTCTTCTCTCTCACTAATCACTAACCAACTAATAACTAACCCACTGTCCTGGAATGACAGCCCAGATAGCTGAGGTGGGTGCCCAGGACAGCATGCTTGAACCTTAATTGGATATAACCACGAAAATAAGTTGAAATGAAATGTGCTGGATAGGGGTCATGTATTACTTTAGCTTTGCGTTAAGAATGCCTGTATTTGTTCTAATGAATTCTACTTATAGAATGCTGTGAATTACATTCCACGACATCTAGTTTTTTAAAAATTGAGAAGCTTGTGAGTTCTCTAGCAGATTATCATTTTAAAAATACTTATAAGTAGTTTTTTGTTTTTACCTTCAGTTCTTATTAAAAATACTGACAGCTCTGATTTGAGGCCATTTTATGATACTATATATAACAATTTAAAATTTCTATATGTGTAATGATTGTAGATTTATTCGATAATAAAACTGTTATTTAAAAAAAAAAAAATTATCCTTTGTAGGTACTTGTTATCCATGCCCTCTCACCGTCGACATCAGCTGTTTCTGTAAAGCTACGACCATTACTGTGCCATGTGGGCGAGAGAAAAGCACAAAACCACCACGGTGCAATAAAAAGTGCAAGTGAGTCGCACCATGAATATTCATGGTTTAGTGTCACACATGAATATTTATGACTTACCATATGCTTTCAGAAGACTTTATTACTTTCTGGTTTTTAGCTTTAGGTGTTTTTTTTTGTTTTTTTAATAATTGTTTACCTTTATGTTTATATACATATTTATAGAATCTGATACATTTCCCTACTTTATGTGCTGAGATGGGTAGTTAGGCCAAATTATTTTATGTATTTAAAAAAAAAAAAAGCTAATAAATACCAATAAAACTTATGTCATATGAGTGCTGTTCTCTTTCAAATATACTAAGACAAAGAAGGTTTAGCATTGTACATCAAGCTAAATTCAATGACGTGACAATTATGTATTTCATTTGTTTTTAAAATCTCCCGTTACTTATACCTTTTTGTGCTTGGGTGTCATTAAACCATTCATACATTCATCCAGGCATCTTTAAATAAAACAAACTTTACCATCCATCCATCCATCCATCCATCCTCTAGTGGCGTCTTTAAATAAAACAAACTTTACCATCCATCCATCCATCCATCCATCCTCTAGTGGCGTCTTTAAATAAAACAAACTTTACCATCCATCCATCCATCCATCCTCTAGTGGCGTCTTTAAATAAAACAAACTTTACCATCCATCCATCCATCCATCCTCTAGTGGCGTCTTTAAATAAAACAAACTTTACCATCCATCCATCCATCCAACCATCCTCTAGTGGCGTCTTTAAATAAAACAAACTTTACCATCCATCCATCCATCCATCCTCTAGTGGCGTCTTTAAATAAAACAAACTTTACCATCCATCCATCCATCCATCCTCTAGTGGCGTCTTTAAATAAAACAAACTTTACCATCCATCCATCCATCCATCCTCTAGTGGCGTCTTTAAATAAAACAAACTTTACCATCCATCCATCCAACCATCCTCTAGTGGCGTCTTTAAATAAAACAAACTTTACCATCCATCCATCCATCCATCCTCTAGTGGCGTCTTTAAATAAAACAAACTTTACCATCCATCCATCCCCATCCATCCTCTAGTGGCGTCTTTAAATAAAACAAACTTTACCATCCATCCATCCATCCATCCTCTAGTGGCGTCTTTAAATAAAACAAACTTTACCATCCATCCATCCATCCATCCTCTAGTGGCGTCTTTAAATAAAACAAACTTTACCATCCATCCATCCATCCATCCTCTAGTGGCGTCTTTAAATAAAACAAACTTTACCATCCATCCATCCATCCATCCTCTAGTGGCGTCTTTAAATAAAACAAACTTTACCATCCATCCATCCATCCAACCATCCTCTAGTGGCGTCTTTAAATAAAACAAACTTTACCATCCATCCATCCATCCATCCTCTAGTGGCGTCTTTAAATAAAACAAACTTTACCATCCATCCATCCATCCATCCTCTAGTGGCGTCTTTAAATAAAACAAACTTTACCATCCATCCATCCATCCAACCATCCTCTAGTGGCGTCTTTAAATAAAACAAACTTTACCATCCATCCATCCATCCATCCTCTAGTGGCGTCTTTAAATAAAACAAACTTTACCATCCATCCATCCAACCATCCTCTAGTGGCGTCTTTAAATAAAACAAACTTTACCATCCATCCATCCATCCATCCATCCTCTAGTGGCGTCTTTAAATAAAACAAACTTTACCATCCATCCATCCATCCATCCATCCTCTAGTGGCGTCTTTAAATAAAACAAACTTTACCATCCATCCATCCATCCATCCTCTAGTGGCGTCTTTAAATAAAACAAACTTTACCATCCATCCATCCATCCATCCTCTAGTGGCGTCTTTAAATAAAACAAACTTTACCATCCATCCATCCATCCATCCATCCTCTAGTGGCGTCTTTAAATAAAACAAACTTTACCATCCATCCATCCATCCATCCATCCTCTAGTGGCGTCTTTAAATAAAACAAACTTTACCATCCATCCATCCATCCATCCATCCTCTAGTGGCGTCTTTAAATAAAACAAACTTTACCATCCATCCATCCAACCATCCTCTAGTGGCGTCTTTAAATAAAACAAACTTTACCATCCATCCATCCATCCATCCTCTAGTGGCGTCTTTAAATAAAACAAACTTTACCATCCATCCATCCATCCATCCTCTAGTGGCGTCTTTAAATAAAACAAACTTTACCATCCATCCATCCATCCATCCTCTAGTGGCGTCTTTAAATAAAACAAACTTTACCATCCATCCATCCATCCATCCTCTAGTGGCGTCTTTAAATAAAACAAACTTTACCATCCATCCATCCAACCATCCTCTAGTGGCGTCTTTAAATAAAACAAACTTTACCATCCATCCATCCATCCATCCTCTAGTGGCGTCTTTAAATAAAACAAACTTTACCATCCATCCATCCATCCATCCTCTAGTGGCGTCTTTAAATAAAACAAACTTTACCATCCATCCATCCATCCATCCATCCTCTAGTGGCGTCTTTAAATAAAACAAACTTTACCATCCATCCATCCATCCATCCATCCTCTAGTGGCGTCTTTAAATAAAACAAACTTTACCATCCATCCATCCATCCATCCATCCTCTAGTGGCGTCTTTAAATAAAACAAACTTTACCATCCATCCATCCATCCATCCATCCTCTAGTGGCGTCTTTAAATAAAACAAACTTTACCATCCATCCATCCATCCATCCTCTAGTGGCGTCTTTAAATAAAACAAACTTTACCATCCATCCATCCATCCATCCTCTAGTGGCGTCTTTAAATAAAACAAACTTTACCATCCATCCATCCATCCAACCATCCTCTAGTGGCGTCTTTAAATAAAACAAACTTTATCCATCCATCCATCCATCCATCCTCTAGTGGCGTCTTTAAATAAAACAAACTTTACCATCCATCCATCCATCCATCCTCTAGTGGCGTCTTTAAATAAAACAAACTTTACCATCCATCCATCCATCCAACCATCCTCTAGTGGCGTCTTTAAATAAAACAAACTTTACCATCCATCCATCCATCCATCCTCTAGTGGCGTCTTTAAATAAAACAAACTTTACCATCCATCCATCCATCCATCCTCTAGTGGCGTCTTTAAATAAAACAAACTTTACCATCCATCCATCCATCCAACCATCCTCTAGTGGCGTCTTTAAATAAAACAAACTTTACCATCCATCCATCCATCCATCCTCTAGTGGCGTCTTTAAATAAAACAAACTTTACCATCCATCCATCCAACCATCCTCTAGTGGCGTCTTTAAATAAAACAAACTTTACCATCCATCCATCCATCCATCCATCCTCTAGTGGCGTCTTTAAATAAAACAAACTTTACCATCCATCCATCCATCCATCCATCCTCTAGTGGCGTCTTTAAATAAAACAAACTTTACCATCCATCCATCCATCCATCCATCCTCTAGTGGCGTCTTTAAATAAAACAAACTTTACCATCCATCCATCCATCCATCCATCCTCTAGTGGCGTCTTTAAATAAAACAAACTTTACCATCCATCCATCCAACCATCCTCTAGTGGCGTCTTTAAATAAAACAAACTTTACCATCCATCCATCCATCCATCCTCTAGTGGCGTCTTTAAATAAAACAAACTTTACCATCCATCCATCCATCCAACCATCCTCTAGTGGCGTCTTTAAATAAAACAAACTTTACCATCCATCCATCCATCCATCCATCCTCTAGTGGCGTCTTTAAATAAAACAAACTTTACCATCCATCCATCCATCCAACCATCCTCTAGTGGCGTCTTTAAATAAAACAAACTTTACCATCCATCCATCCATCCAACCATCCTCTAGTGGCGTCTTTAAATAAAACAAACTTTACCATCCATCCATCCATCCATCCTCTAGTGGCGTCTTTAAATAAAACAAACTTTACCATCCATCCATCCATCCAACCATCCTCTAGTGGCGTCTTTAAATAAAACAAACTTTACCATCCATCCATCCATCCATCCATCCTCTAGTGGCGTCTTTAAATAAAACAAACTTTACCATCCATCCATCCAACCATCCTCTAGTGGCGTCTTTAAATAAAACAAACTTTACCATCCATCCATCCATCCATCCTCTAGTGGCGTCTTTAAATAAAACAAACTTTACCATCCATCCATCCATCCACCATCCTCTAGTGGCGTCTTTAAATAAAACAAACTTTACCATCCATCCATCCATCCATCCTCTAGTGGCGTCTTTAAATAAAACAAACTTTACCATCCATCCATCCATCCATCCTCTAGTGGCGTCTTTAAATAAAACAAACTTTACCATCCATCCATCCATCCATCCTCTAGTGGCGTCTTTAAATAAAACAAACTTTACCATCCATCCATCCATCCATCCTCTAGTGGCGTCTTTAAATAAAACAAACTTTACCATCCATCCATCCATCCATCCATCCTCTAGTGGCGTCTTTAAATAAAACAAACTTTACCATCCATCCATCCATCCATCCTCTAGTGGCGTCTTTAAATAAAACAAACTTTACCATCCATCCATCCATCCATCCATCCTCTAGTGGCGTCTTTAAATAAAACAAACTTTACCATCCATCCATCCATCCATCCATCCTCTAGTGGCGTCTTTAAATAAAACAAACTTTACCATCCATCCATCCATCCATCCTCTAGTGGCGTCTTTAAATAAAACAAACTTTACCATCCATCCATCCATCCATCCTCTAGTGGCGTCTTTAAATAAAACAAACTTTACCATCCATCCATCCATCCATCCATCCTCTAGTGGCGTCTTTAAATAAAACAAACTTTACCATCCATCCATCCATCCATCCATCCTCTAGTGGCGTCTTTAAATAAAACAAACTTTACCATCCATCCATCCATCCATCCATCCTCTAGTGGCGTCTTTAAATAAAACAAACTTTACCATCCATCCATCCATCCATCCTCTAGTGGCGTCTTTAAATAAAACAAACTTTACCATCCATCCATCCATCCATCCTCTAGTGGCGTCTTTAAATAAAACAAACTTTACCATCCATCCATCCATCCACCATCCTCTAGTGGCGTCTTTAAATAAAACAAACTTTACCATCCATCCATCCATCCATCCATCCTCTAGTGGCGTCTTTAAATAAAACAAACTTTACCATCCATCCATCCATCCATCCTCTAGTGGCGTCTTTAAATAAAACAAACTTTACCATCCATCCATCCATCCAACCATCCTCTAGTGGCGTCTTTAAATAAAACAAACTTTACCATCCATCCATCCATCCAACCATCCTCTAGTGGCGTCTTTAAATAAAACAAACTTTACCATCCATCCATCCATCCATCCTCTAGTGGCGTCTTTAAATAAAACAAACTTTACCATCCATCCATCCATCCAACCATCCTCTAGTGGCGTCTTTAAATAAAACAAACTTTACCATCCATCCATCCATCCATCCTCTAGTGGCGTCTTTAAATAAAACAAACTTTACCATCCATCCATCCATCCATCCATCCTCTAGTGGCGTCTTTAAATAAAACAAACTTTACCATCCATCCATCCATCCATCCTCTAGTGGCGTCTTTAAATAAAACAAACTTTACCATCCATCCATCCATCCATCCTCTAGTGGCGTCTTTAAATAAAACAAACTTTACCATCCATCCATCCATCCATCCATCCTCTAGTGGCGTCTTTAAATAAAACAAACTTTACCATCCATCCATCCATCCAACCATCCTCTAGTGGCGTCTTTAAATAAAACAAACTTTACCATCCATCCATCCATCCATCCTCTAGTGGCGTCTTTAAATAAAACAAACTTTACCATCCATCCATCCATCCATCCTCTAGTGGCGTCTTTAAATAAAACAAACTTTACCATCCATCCATCCATCCAACCATCCTCTAGTGGCGTCTTTAAATAAAACAAACTTTACCATCCATCCATCCATCCATCCTCTAGTGGCGTCTTTAAATAAAACAAACTTTACCATCCATCCATCCATCCAACCATCCTCTAGTGGCGTCTTTAAATAAAACAAACTTTACCATCCATCCATCCATCCATCCATCCTCTAGTGGCGTCTTTAAATAAAACAAACTTTACCATCCATCCATCCATCCAACCATCCTCTAGTGGCGTCTTTAAATAAAACAAACTTTACCATCCATCCATCCATCCATCCTCTAGTGGCGTCTTTAAATAAAACAAACTTTACCATCCATCCATCCATCCAACCATCCTCTAGTGGCGTCTTTAAATAAAACAAACTTTACCATCCATCCATCCATCCATCCATCCTCTAGTGGCGTCTTTAAATAAAACAAACTTTACCATCCATCCATCCAACCATCCTCTAGTGGCGTCTTTAAATAAAACAAACTTTACCATCCATCCATCCATCCATCCATCCTCTAGTGGCGTCTTTAAATAAAACAAACTTTACCATCCATCCATCCATCCATCCATCCTCTAGTGGCGTCTTTAAATAAAACAAACTTTACCATCCATCCATCCATCCATCCATCCTCTAGTGGCGTCTTTAAATAAAACAAACTTTACCATCCATCCATCCATCCATCCATCCTCTAGTGGCGTCTTTAAATAAAACAAACTTTACCATCCATCCATCCATCCATCCTCTAGTGGCGTCTTTAAATAAAACAAACTTTACCATCCATCCATCCATCCATCCTCTAGTGGCGTCTTTAAATAAAACAAACTTTACCATCCATCCATCCATCCATCCTCTAGTGGCGTCTTTAAATAAAACAAAAACAAACTTTAGTGGCGTCTTTAATAAAACAAACTTTACCATCCATCCATCCATCCAACCATCCTCTAGTGGCGTCTTTAAATAAAACAAACTTTACCATCCATCCATCCATCCATCCTCTAGTGGCGTCTTTAAATAAAACAAACTTTACCATCCATCCATCCATCCATCCTCTAGTGGCGTCTTTAAATAAAACAAACTTTACCATCCATCCATCCATCCATCCATCCTCTAGTGGCGTCTTTAAATAAAACAAACTTTACCATCCATCCATCCATCCATCCTCTAGTGGCGTCTTTAAATAAAACAAACTTTACCATCCATCCATCCATCCAACCATCCTCTAGTGGCGTCTTTAAATAAAACAAACTTTACCATCCATCCATCCATCCAACCATCCTCTAGTGGCGTCTTTAAATAAAACAAACTTTACCATCCATCCATCCATCCATCCTCTAGTGGCGTCTTTAAATAAAACAAACTTTACCATCCATCCATCCATCCATCCATCCTCTAGTGGCGTCTTTAAATAAAACAAACTTTACCATCCATCCATCCATCCATCCTCCTCTAGTGGCGTCTTTAAATAAAACAAACTTTACCATCCATCCATCCATCCATCCTCTAGTGGCGTCTTTAAATAAAACAAACTTTACCATCCATCCATCCATCCAACCATCCTCTAGTGGCGTCTTTAAATAAAACAAACTTTACCATCCATCCATCCAACCATCCTCTAGTGGCGTCTTTAAATAAAACAAACTTTACCATCCATCCATCCATCCATCCTCTAGTGGCGTCTTTAAATAAAACAAACTTTACCATCCATCCATCCAACCATCCTCTAGTGGCGTCTTTAAATAAAACAAACTTTACCATCCATCCATCCATCCATCCTCTAGTGGCGTCTTTAAATAAAACAAACTTTACCATCCATCCATCCATCCATCCTCTAGTGGCGTCTTTAAATAAAACAAACTTTACCATCCATCCATCCATCCAACCATCCTCTAGTGGCGTCTTTAAATAAAACAAACTTTACCATCCATCCATCCATCCATCCATCCTCTAGTGGCGTCTTTAAATAAAACAAACTTTACCATCCATCCATCCATCCATCCTCTAGTGGCGTCTTTAAATAAAACAAACTTTACCATCCATCCATCCAACCATCCTCTAGTGGCGTCTTTAAATAAAACAAACTTTACCATCCATCCATCCATCCATCCTCTAGTGGCGTCTTTAAATAAAACAAACTTTACCATCCATCCATCCATCCATCCATCCTCTAGTGGCGTCTTTAAATAAAACAAACTTTACCATCCATCCATCCATCCATCCTCTAGTGGCGTCTTTAAATAAAACAAACTTTACCATCCATCCATCCATCCATCCATCCTCTAGTGGCGTCTTTAAATAAAACAAACTTTACCATCCATCCATCCATCCAACCATCCTCTAGTGGCGTCTTTAAATAAAACAAACTTTACCATCCATCCATCCATCCATCCTCTAGTGGCGTCTTTAAATAAAACAAACTTTACCATCCATCCATCCATCCATCCTCTAGTGGCGTCTTTAAATAAAACAAACTTTACCATCCATCCATCCATCCATCCATCCTCTAGTGGCGTCTTTAAATAAAACAAACTTTACCATCCATCCATCCATCCATCCTCTAGTGGCGTCTTTAAATAAAACAAACTTTACCATCCATCCATCCATCCAACCATCCTCTAGTGGCGTCTTTAAATAAAACAAAAACAATCCACTTTACCATCCATCCATACCATCCATCCATCCATCCATCCTCTAGTGGCGTCTTTAAATAAAACAAACTTTACCATCCATCCATCCATCCATCCATCCTCTAGTGGCGTCTTTAAATAAAACAAACTTTACCATCCATCCATCCATCCATCCTCTAGTGGCGTCTTTAAATAAAACAAACTTTACCACCATCCATCCATCCATCCATCCTCTAGTGGCGTCTTTAAATAAAACAAACTTTACCATCCATCCATCCATCCATCCATCCTCTAGTGGCGTCTTTAAATAAAACAAACTTTACCATCCATCCATCCATCCATCCATCCTCTAGTGGCGTCTTTAAATAAAACAAACTTTACCATCCATCCATCCATCCATCCATCCTCTAGTGGCGTCTTTAAATAAAACAAACTTTACCATCCATCCATCCATCCCATCCTCTAGTGGCGTCTTTAAATAAAACAAACTTTACCATCCATCCATCCATCCATCCTCTAGTGGCGTCTTTAAATAAAACAAACTTTACCATCCATCCATCCAACCATCCTCTAGTGGCGTCTTTAAATAAAACAAACTTTACCATCCATCCATCCATCCATCCTCTAGTGGCGTCTTTAAATAAAACAAACTTTACCATCCATCCATCCATCCATCCTCTAGTGGCGTCTTTAAATAAAACAAACTTTACCATCCATCCATCCATCCATCCTCTAGTGGCGTCTTTAAATAAAACAAACTTTACCATCCATCCATCCATCCATCCTCTAGTGGCGTCTTTAAATAAAACAAACTTTACCATCCATCCATCCATCCATCCTCTAGTGGCGTCTTTAAATAAAACAAACTTTACCACCATCCATCCATCCATCCATCCTCTAGTGGCGTCTTTAAATAAAACAAACTTTACCATCCATCCATCCATCCATCCATCCTCTAGTGGCGTCTTTAAATAAAACAAACTTTACCATCCATCCATCCATCCATCCTCTAGTGGCGTCTTTAAATAAAACAAACTTTACCATCCATCCATCCATCCATCCTCTAGTGGCGTCTTTAAATAAAACAAACTTTACCATCCATCCATCCATCCATCCATCCTCTAGTGGCGTCTTTAAATAAAACAAACTTTACCATCCATCCATCCATCCATCCTCTAGTGGCGTCTTTAAATAAAACAAACTTTACCATCCATCCATCCATCCATCCATCCTCTAGTGGCGTCTTTAAATAAAACAAACTTTACCATCCATCCATCCATCCAACCATCCTCTAGTGGCGTCTTTAAATAAAACAAACTTTACCATCCATCCATCCATCCATCCTCTAGTGGCGTCTTTAAATAAAACAAACTTTACCATCCATCCATCCATCCATCCTCTAGTGGCGTCTTTAAATAAAACAAACTTTACCATCCATCCATCCATCCATCCTCTAGTGGCGTCTTTAAATAAAACAAACTTTACCATCCATCCATCCATCCATCCATCCTCTAGTGGCGTCTTTAAATAAAACAAACTTTACCATCCATCCATCCATCCACCATCCTCTAGTGGCGTCTTTAAATAAAACAAACTTTACCATCCATCCATCCATCCATCCTCTAGTGGCGTCTTTAAATAAAACAAACTTTACCATCCATCCATCCATCCATCCTCTAGTGGCGTCTTTAAATAAAACAAACTTTACCATCCATCCATCCATCCATCCATCCTCTAGTGGCGTCTTTAAATAAAACAAACTTTACCATCCATCCATCCATCCATACCATCCTCTAGTGGCGTCTTTAAATAAAACAAACTTTACCATCCATCCATCCCATCCATCCTCTAGTGGCGTCTTTAAATAAAACAAACTTTATCCATCCATCCATCCATCCATCCTCTAGTGGCGTCTTTAAATAAAACAAACTTTACCATCCATCCATCCATCCATCCTCTAGTGGCGTCTTTAAATAAAACAAACTTTACCATCCATCCATCCATCCATCCTCTAGTGGCGTCTTTAAATAAAACAAACTTTACCATCCATCCATCCATCCATCCATCCTCTAGTGGCGTCTTTAAATAAAACAAACTTTACCATCCATCCATCCATCCATCCATCCTCTAGTGGCGTCTTTAAATAAAACAAACTTTACCATCCATCCATCCCATAAATAAAACAAACTTTACCATCCATCCACCATCCTCTAGTGGCGTCTTTAAATAAAACAAACTTTACCATCCATCCATCCATCCATCCTCTAGTGGCGTCTTTAAATAAAACAAACTTTACCATCCATCCATCCATCCATCCATCCTCTAGTGGCGTCTTTAAATAAAACAAACTTTACCATCCATCCATCCATCCATCCTCTAGTGGCGTCTTTAAATAAAACAAACTTTACCATCCATCCATCCATCCAACCATCCTCTAGTGGCGTCTTTAAATAAAACAAACTTTACCATCCATCCATCCATCCATCCATCCTCTAGTGGCGTCTTTAAATAAAACAAACTTTACCATCCATCCATCCATCCATCCTCTAGTGGCGTCTTTAAATAAAACAAACTTTACCATCCATCCATCCATCCACCATCCTCTAGTGGCGTCTTTAAATAAAACAAACTTTACCATCCATCCATCCATCCATCCATCCTCTAGTGGCGTCTTTAAATAAAACAAACTTTACCATCCATCCATCCATCCATCCATCCTCTAGTGGCGTCTTTAAATAAAACAAACTTTACCATCCATCCATCCAACCATCCTCTAGTGGCGTCTTTAAATAAAACAAACTTTACCATCCATCCATCCATCCATCCTCTAGTGGCGTCTTTAAATAAAACAAACTTTACCATCCATCCATCCATCCATCCATCCTCTAGTGGCGTCTTTAAATAAAACAAACTTTACCATCCATCCATCCATCCATCCTCTAGTGGCGTCTTTAAATAAAACAAACTTTACCATCCATCCATCCATCCATCCTCTAGTGGCGTCTTTAAATAAAACAAACTTTACCATCCATCCATCCATCCATCCATCCTCTAGTGGCGTCTTTAAATAAAACAAACTTTACCATCCATCCATCCATCCATCCTCTAGTGGCGTCTTTAAATAAAACAAACTTTACCATCCATCCATCCATCCATCCTCTAGTGGCGTCTTTAAATAAAACAAACTTTACCATCCATCCATCCATCCATCCTCTAGTGGCGTCTTTAAATAAAACAAACTTTACCATCCATCCATCCATCCATCCTCTAGTGGCGTCTTTAAATAAAACAAACTTTACCATCCATCCATCCATCCATCCTCTAGTGGCGTCTTTAAATAAAACAAACTTTACCATCATCCATCCATCCATCCATCCTCTAGTGGCGTCTTTAAATAAAACAAACTTTACCACCATCCATCCATCCATCCATCCTCTAGTGGCGTCTTTAAATAAAACAAACTTTACCATCCATCCATCCATCCATCCTCTAGTGGCGTCTTTAAATAAAACAAACTTTACCATCCATCCATCCATCCATCCATCCTCTAGTGGCGTCTTTAAATAAAACAAAACTTTACCATGGCGTCTTTAAATAAAACCATCCATCCAACCATCCTCTAGTGGCGTCTTTAAATAAAACAAACTTTACCATCCATCCATCCAACCATCCTCTAGTGGCGTCTTTAAATAAAACAAACTTTACCATCCATCCATCCATCCATCCATCCTCTAGTGGCGTCTTTAAATAAAACAAACTTTACCATCCATCCATCCATCCACCATCCTCTAGTGGCGTCTTTAAATAAAACAAACTTTACCATCCATCCATCCATCCATCCTCTAGTGGCGTCTTTAAATAAAACAAACTTTACCATCCATCCATCCAACCATCCTCTAGTGGCGTCTTTAAATAAAACAAACTTTACCATCCATCCATCCAACCATCCTCTAGTGGCGTCTTTAAATAAAACAAACTTTACCATCCATCCATCCATCCATCCTCTAGTGGCGTCTTTAAATAAAACAAACTTTACCATCCATCCATCCATCCATCCTCTAGTGGCGTCTTTAAATAAAACAAACTTTACCATCCATCCATCCATCCAACCATCCTCTAGTGGCGTCTTTAAATAAAACAAACTTTACCATCCATCCATCCATCCATCCATCCTCTAGTGGCGTCTTTAAATAAAACAAACTTTACCATCCATCCATCCAACCATCCTCTAGTGGCGTCTTTAAATAAAACAAACTTTACCATCCATCCATCCATCCAACCATCCTCTAGTGGCGTCTTTAAATAAAACAAACTTTACCATCCATCCATCCATCCATCCTCTAGTGGCGTCTTTAAATAAAACAAACTTTACCATCCATCCATCCATTCATCCACCCAAACCCATCCATCCGTCCATCCATTTCTTATACTGACAAATGATGCATCAGTTAAATCCAGTGTTGATTTCACTTTTTCATTCATTTACCAAATTGCAAAACTTTTTTATCAGTATATTTTACTCTTTTTTTTTACTTCAGGTTGTTTTGTAATATAAATTGTGAATTTACTCAAATTTGTAATTGGAATACTTGCTGTTTGAATGTCTAATTGACACACTCAGATTGTTAGTTAACATATTAGCTGTTTGAATGTCTAATTGACACACTCAGATTGTTAGTTAACATATTAGCTGTTTGAATGTCTAATTGACACACTCAGATTGTTAGTTAACATATTAGCTGTTTGAATGTCTAATTGACACACTCAGATTGTTAGTTAACATATTAGCTGTTTGAATGTCTAATTGACACACTCAGATTGTTAGTTAACATATTAGCTGTTTGAATGTCTAATTGACACACTCAGATTGTTAGTTAACATATTAGCTGTTTGAATGTCTAATTGACACACTCAGATTGTTAGTTAACATATTAGCTGTTTGAATGTCTAATTGACACACTCAGATTGTTAGTTAACATATTAGCTGTTTGAATATCTAAAGCATATCGTGTGTTTGTTTTGTAGAAATCCAAGTGCTTGCCACCATCCGTTGCGCGTTCCTCATCGCTGTCACTTTGACGAGTGCCCTACTTGTCGTCAGACGTGCTCGTTACAACTTCCCAAGTGTCAACACATTTGTCCTGCAGCTTGTCATGACGTTGTCAAGATCAAAGTTCAAGATAATGTAGGCTAATACATTTAATACCAAAAAAATAATAAAACAACCTGCATATTTTCCTTAAATATTTGACAGATCTTAAATACTGGCCACAATAAGGTTTTCCTACACAATAAATCATCTTTTACAATAGAGTGATAACATTACTGAAAATAGGGTTCAGTTACACCAAGTGAAAATGTGCAATATACCAGTTTAAACAATGAAACTTCTCAAAACTGAACTCTCAGTAAATCAGAATTTCATTAAAAGTGGACATTTTTCACAGTCTCTTTTTAGATATCGGAACAGAATATCTCTCAATCAGATAGCCATAAAATGAGACATTTTACTTGATTGCGTGGGTGTTTGATTTAGAGAGCTATCACTACAACTTACTAGGTATAGACTACCATTGTCAGGGCTCACATAACACTAGAACAAATTTTGGTTCAGCCAGTTTTCAGATATGTAGGGTATTTTTTTTAAAGGATTTAAATGTGGTTAATCTAAGGAATATTTTATTAGTTAAAGACTAAATGTAGTAGTGACTTGTTTATAAAAATTACAAGTTGGCTAATTTGGCTATGTACAGAGTGAGCCCACTCAAATAGTAGTATTCACGGAAAAAGGGAAACACTTCGGTTTTATGCAATATAATATTGTTACATTATTGATGCCATTTATTTGGCGATCTGTTTTTTAGTCATTTAGTAATAACGAGAATAAAGCTTCTTGAACACAAATTGTTTTATTACTTACAGATATATTTGTCATTGAGAGTGCCAAACCCACTCATGATTAGAAATTTATGTGTATTTAGTTTTTTCAGTTGTTGATGATAAATAGTCAGTGTAGTTTTGGTTTATTTCAGACACCTAGAGCAGGTCCCTGGGACGGCCGGCCCCGTACTGTGGTGGAGACTGTCAAACAGCCGTGTCCTGCCTGTAAGGTGCCGCTGCCAGTTGAGTGTAAAGGAGGTCACGAGGTAATGGTTTAGTACCTAACAGACGCATTACTATAACTGTCACCAACTTTATAAAATATAAAACCGTCAAACAGCCGTGTCCTGCCTGTAAGGTGCCGCTGCCAGTCGAGTGTAAAGGAGGTCAAGAGGTAATCTTTTCTTTATTAGGTGTCTATCTGTCCATCTGTCTGACTGTCCCACATATAGCTTTCCAGATGCTTTTTTTAATAATATTGCAGATATTGAGCTAAATTTTTTGATATAGTTTTATCTTGTACTGTTACAGATCAAGTTTGATTTTCATGGCAACTGAAATGTTTTTACACAGTTATGGCCCTTGAACCTAGGAGTAAAGAAAATGTGTTGGGCCCGGTAGGGGACATGGATTGCTTGTAGGACTATAACTTTCACCAACTTGACAAAATATAATTTTGATGAATCTTTATGTATGAACACTTCAGTTGAAAATTCTCTTAAATTCTTTCAACACATAGGTACTGTGTGCTTTTGCCAACAAAAATAGCGTTTGGTTATAGCTAAATGAGCTTAAATCTTAAAAGACGTAATATGTGATTGTCAAAGAAATTATTTACTTAACTGTTTTTGAAATATTCAAGTACCTGCCTGTCACTGATTTAAACCAACTAACAACTGAAAAATGTGACTTCATTATTGATACAGTAACATCTAACATCTAAAGTTTTAAGTCTTGTTGTCTGCACTTACAACCTGCTACTGTAGCCATTATGTCACTACTATATTTTAAAATAAATTAGACTGTAATGTCTGTCATAAATGAAAACAATAAGCACATGTTCATATATGATGTACTCTCCAAACCAGCATATCTGTTATCCTGATTTCTGTGTAAACTAGAACAATCAAAGTATACTATTCCAGTTTTTCTGCCACAAAATAATTTGAGGGTACGTAATAAAAACAAAACAGATTATAAGTGCCTCTGTTAGTTTGAAATGGACACTGCATTTCATGTGCTTTGACCAAGTTTAACCAGCAGTTCTCTTATTACCATGTATCTAAAACAAAACAGATTATAAGTGCGTCTGTTAGTTTGAAATGGACACTGCATTTCATGTGCTTTGACCAAGTTTAACCAGCAGTTCTCTTATTACCATGTATCTAAAACAAAACAGATTATAAGTGCCTCTGTTAGTTTGAAATGGACACTGCATTTCATGTGCTTTGACCAAGTTTAACCAGCAGTTCTCTTATTACCGTGTATCTAAAACAAAACAGATTATAAGTGCCTCTGTTAGTTTGAAATGGACACTGCATTTCATGTGCTTTGACCAAGTTTAACCAGCAGTTCTCTTATTACCATGTATCTAAAACAAAACAGATTATAAGTGCGTCTGTTAGTTTGAAATGGACACTGCATTTCATGTGCTTTGACCAAGTTTAACCAGCAGTTCTCTTATTACCATGTATCTAAAACAAAACAGATTATAAGTGCCTCTGTTAGTTTGAAATGGACACTGCATTTCATGTGCTTTGACCAAGTTTAACCAGCAGTTCTCTTATTACCATGTATCTAAAACAAAACAGATTATAAGTGCCTCTGTTAGTTTGAAATGGACACTGCATTTCATGTGCTTTGACCAAGTTTAACCAGCAGTTCTCTTATTACCATGTATCTAAAACAAAACAGATTATAAGTGCGTCTGTTAGTTTGAAATGGACACTGCATTTCATGTGCTTTGACCAAGTTTAACCAGCAGTTCTCTTATTACCATGTATCTAAAACAAAACAGATTATAAGTGCCTCTGTTAGTTTGAAATGGACACTGCATTTCATGTGCTTTGACCAAGTTTAACCAGCAGTTCTCTTATTACCATGTATCTAAAACAAAACAGATTATAAGTGCCTCTGTTAGTTTGAAATGGACACTGCATTTCATGTGCTTTGACCAAGTTTAACCAGCAGTTCTCTTATTACCATGTATCTAAAACAAAACAGATTATAAGTGCCTCTGTTAGTTTGAAATGGACACTGCATTTCATGTGCTTTGACCAAGTTTAACCAGCAGTTCTCTTATTACCATGTATCTAAAACAAAACAGATTATAAGTGCGTCTGTGTATCTAAAACAAAACAGATTATAAGTGCGTCTGTTAGTTTGAAATGGACACTGCATTTCATGTGCTTTGACCAAGTTTAACCAGCAGTTCTCTTATTACCATGTATCTAAAACAAAACAGATTATAAGTGCCTCTGTTAGTTTGAAATGGACACTGCATTTCATGTGCTTTGACCAAGTTTAACCAGCAGTTCTCTTATTACCATGTATCTAAAACAAAACAGATTATAAGTGCCTCTGTTAGTTTGAAATGGACACTGCATTTCATGTGCTTTGACCAAGTTTAACCAGCAGTTCTCTTATTACCATGTATCTAAAACAAAACAGATTATAAGTGCCTCTGTTAGTTTGAAATGGACACTGCATTTCATGTGCTTTGACCAAGTTTAACCAGCAGTTCTCTTATTACCATGTATCTAAAACAAAACAGATTATAAGTGCCTCTGTTAGTTTGAAATGGACACTGCATTTCATGTGCTTTGACCAAGTTTAACCAGCAGTTCTCTTATTACCATGTATCTAAAACAAAACAGATTATAAGTGCGTCTGTTAGTTTGAAATGGACACTGCATTTCATGTGCTTTGACCAAGTTTAACCAGCAGTTCTCTTATTACCATGTATCTAAAACAAAACAGATTATAAGTGCCCCTGTTAGTTTGAAATGGACACTGCATTTCATGTGCTTTGACCAAGTTTAACCAGCAGTTCTCTTATTACCATGTATCTAAAACAAAACAGATTATAAGTGCCTCTGTTAGTTTGAAATGGACACTGCATTTCATGTGCTTTGACCAAGTTTAACCAGCAGTTCTCTTATTACCATGTATCTAAAACAAAACAGATTATAAGTGCGTCTGTTAGTTTGAAATGGACACTGCATTTCATGTGCTTTGACCAAGTTTAACCAGCAGTTCTCTTATTACCATGTATCTAAAACAAAACAGATTATAAGTGCCTCTGTTAGTTTGAAATGGACACTGCATTTCATGTGCTTTGACCAAGTTTAACCAGCAGTTCTCTTATTACCATGTATCTAAAACAAAACAGATTATAAGTGCCTCTGTTAGTTTGAAATGGACACTGCATTTCATGTGCTTTGACCAAGTTTAACCAGCAGTTCTCTTATTACCATGTATCTAAAACAAAACAGATTATAAGTGCCTCTGTTAGTTTGAAATGGACACTGCATTTCATGTGCTTTGACCAAGTTTAACCAGCAGTTCTCTTATTACCATGTATCTAAAACAAAACAGATTATAAGTGCCTCTGTTAGTTTGAAATGGACACTGCATTTCATGTGCTTTGACCAAGTTTAACCAGCAGTTCTCTTATTACCATGTATCTAAAACAAAACAGATTATAAGTGCCTCTGTTAGTTTGAAATGGACACTGCATTTCATGTGCTTTGACCAAGTTTAACCAGCAGTTCTCTTATTACCATGTATCTAAAACAAAACAGATTATAAGTGCGTCTGTTAGTTTGAAATGGACACTGCATTTCATGTGCTTTGACCAAGTTTAACCAGCAGTTCTCTTATTACCATGTATCTAAAAAAAAACAGATTATAAGTGCCTCTGTTAGTTTGAAATGGACACTGCATTTCATGTGCTTTGACCAAGTTTAACCAGCAGTTCTCTTATTACCATGTATCTAAAACAAAACATATTATAAGTGCCTCTGTTAGTTTGAAATGGACACTGCATTTCATGTGCTTTGACCAAGTTTAACCAGCAGTTCTCTTATTACCATGTATCTAAAACAAAACAGATTATAAGTGCCTCTGTTAGTTTGAAATGGACACTGCATTTCATGTGCTTTGACCAAGTTTAACCAGCAGTTCTCTTATTACCATGTATCTAAAACAAAACAGATTATAAGTGCCTCTGTTAGTTTGAAATGGACACTGCATTTCATGTGCTTTGACCAAGTTTAACCAGCAGTTCTCTTATTACCATGTATCTAAAACAAAACAGATTATAAGTGCCTCTGTTAGTTTGAAATGGACACTGCATTTCATGTGCTTTGACCAAGTTTAACCAGCAGTTCTCTTATTACCATGTATCTAAAACAAAACAGATTATAAGTGCGTCTGTTAGTTTGAAATGGACACTGCATTTCATGTGCTTTGACCAAGTTTAACCAGCAGTTCTCTTATTACCATGTATCTAAAACAAAACAGATTATAAGTGCCTCTGTTAGTTTGAAATGGACACTGCATTTCATGTGCTTTGACCAAGTTTAACCAGCAGTTCTCTTATTACCATGTATCTAAAACAAAACAGATTATAAGTGCCTCTGTTAGTTTGAAATGGACACTGCATTTCATGTGCTTTGACCAAGTTTAACCAGCAGTTCTCTTATTACCATGTATCTAAAACAAAACAGATTATAAGTGCCTCTGTTAGTTTGAAATGGACACTGCATTTCATGTGCTTTGACCAAGTTTAACCAGCAGTTCTCTTATTACCATGTATCTAAAACAAAACAGATTATAAGTGCCTCTGTTAGTTTGAAATGGACACTGCATTTCATGTGCTTTGACCAAGTTTAACCAGCAGTTCTCTTATTACCATGTATCTAAAACAAAACAGATTATAAGTGCGTCTGTTAGTTTGAAATGGACACTGCATTTCATGTGCTTTGACCAAGTTTAACCAGCAGTTCTCTTATTACCATGTATCTAAAACAAAACAGATTATAAGTGCCCCTGTTAGTTTAAAATGGACACTGCATTTCATGTGCTTTGACCAAGTTTAACCAGCAGTTCTCTTATTACCATGTATCTAAAACAAAACAGATTATAAGTGCCTCTGTTAGTTTGAAATGGACACTGCATTTCATGTGCTTTGACAAGTTTAACCAGCAGTTCTCTTATTACCATGTATCTAAAACAAAACAGATTATAAGTGCGTCTGTTAGTTTGAAATGGACACTGCATTTCATGTGCTTTGACCAAGTTTAACCAGCAGTTCTCTTATTACCATGTATCTAAAAATTATAAAAATATCTCCATTAATTTTCAAGATTTTAGGGTACATAGCATTCCATGACAATAGCTTGGTTAAACTTGTCTAATCCAGCAGTCTGGTCTGGTATACTGGTGTATTTCATTAACACCAGGTGAATCCAGTTTAAATAAAGAGTCCACTGTATGTGTAATTTTGCTGGGGTTTAATTTTTTCAGACTTCGATGGTTGAGTGCTCTAAGGTTGAGAAGTATTCGTGTGGCAGAAAGTGCGGCCGAGAGCTCGTGTGTGGGAACCACTCCTGTTCTCTGGACTGTCATGCTGTAACTAATGCAGCCAACAACCATGTGGTATGTACACCTTGGTATGATGTCAGTGGGAAACCTATACCATGTATGATCATTTTGAAATATGTCTGACACCTAAAATAGAAGGGATTGGGGTTGAAATCCACCTAAAAGTGAAATTCTTAACCCCTCGAGCTAAAAACCTATATATAGTCATATAGGCACACAGTTTTGTAAACACACGTTTCAAATGTCTTAACAGGATCTTTACTCATTCTCAGTTAATCTCTACTTGTTGGGACAGGACATAGCACAGTGGTAAAGCACCTGCTTGATGTGCCGTCGGTCAAGGATCACTCCCTGTCTGTGAACCCTTGGGGCTATTAATTGTTCCAGCCAGTGCACCACAATTGGTATATCAAAAGGTTGTGGTATGTGCTATCCTGTCTGTGGGATTGTATGTAATAAAAAAATGTTGCGGGTTTCCTCCCTAAGACTATATGTCAAAATTACCAAATGTTTGATATCCAATATCTGATGATTAATTAATTAATTTTAACTCTACTTGTTATTACTAGGCTGGCAGTAACTTTGAACACTGCGAGTGACCCTGTGTTAAGCTCTCTCCACTTGTTAGTACTAGGTTGGCAGTAACTGAACACTGCGAGTGACCCTGTGTTAAGCTCTCTCCACTTGTTAGTACTAGGCTGGCAGTAACTGTGAACAGTGCGAGCGACCCTGTGTTAAGTTCTCTCCACTTGTTATTACTAGGCTGGCAGTAACTGTGAACACTGCGAGCGACCCTGTGTTAAGTTCTCTCCACTTGTTATTACTAGGTTGGCAGTAACTGAACACTGCGAGCGACCCTGTGTTAAGTTCTCTCAACTTGTTATTATTAGGTTGGCAGTAACTGAACACTGCGAGAGACCCTGTGTTAAGCTCTCTCCACTTGTTAGTACTAGGCTGGCAGTAACTGTGAACACTGCGAGCGACCCTGTGTTAAGTTCTCTCAACTTGTTATTACTAGGTTGGCAGTAACTGAACACTGCGAGCGACCCTGTGTTAAGCTCTCTCTAGAGACCCTGTGTTAAGTTAGTACTAGGCTGGCAGTAACTGTGAACACTGCGAGCGACCCTGTGTTAAGTTCTCTCAACTTGTTATTACTAGGTTGGCAGTAACTGAACACTGCAAGCGACCCTGTGTTAAGCTCTCTCCACTTGTTATTACTAGGCTGGCAGTAACTGTTAACACTGCGAGCGACCCTGTGTTAAGTTCTCTCCGTTATTACTAGGCTGGCAGTAACTGTGAACACTGCGAACTGCCCTGTGTTAAGCTCTCTCCACTTGTTATTACTAGGCTGGCAGTAACTGTCAACACTGCGAGCGACCCTGTGTTAAGCTCTCTCCACTTGTTATTACTAGGCTGGCAGTAACTGTCAACACTGCGAGCGACCCTGTGTTAAGCGGAGACCGGAGGGCTGCACCCACAAGTGTCTCAAGTCATGTCACCCGGGCGCCTGCCTGCCGTGTACAAGCCGTATCCGCATGCGCTGTCACTGCGGTGCGATGGTCAAACATGTTGTGTGCTCCGAGTGGACGAGCGCCAGCGCCGACAGGAAGAATTCCATCAAGTCATGTGGAAACTGCTCCAAGATGGTGAGTGCTCTACATTCTGAAAGCAGACAAAGATTATTGTTGTTAGGAGTCAGTGTTACTGATGTGTGGGTTGGGGTGTTGGCCAGAAGGGATCTAGTTCAGTGGTAGAGTGTTGACCGAGTGTATGGGTCATACGAGCTAATGTGTGGGTTGGGGTGTTGGCCAGAAGGGATCTAGTTCAGTGGTAGAGTGTTGACTTGGGTGTATGGGTCATACCAGCTGATGTGTGGGTTGGGGTGTTGGCTAGAAGGGATCTAGTTCAGTGGTAGAGTGTTGACCTGAGTGTATGGGTCATACGATCAGTTCCCTTCAACATATATTAGTTCCCATTCGAGGAATTGCCCCATGATTGGTACATCAAAGACATATTAGTTCCCATTCCAGGGATTGCCCCATGATTGGTACATCAAAGACAGATAAGTGCATTCCAGGGATTGCCCCATCAAAGACATATTAGTTCCCATTCCAGGGATTGCCCCATGATTGGTACATCAAAGACATATTAGTTCCCATTCCAGGGATTGCCCCATGATTGGTACATCAAAGACATTAGTTCCCATTCCAGGGATTGCCCCATGATTGGTACATCAAAGACATATTTGTTCCCATTCCAAGGATTGCCCCATGATTGGTACATCAAAGACATATTAGTTCCCATTCCAGGGATTGCCCCATGATTGGTACATCAAAGACATATTAGTTCCCATTCCAGGGATTGCCCCATGATTGGTACATCAAAGACAGATAAGTGCACTCCAGGGATTGCCCCATGATTGGTACATCAAAGACAGATAAGTGCATTCCAGGGATTGCCCCATGATTGGTACATCAAAGACATATTAGTTCCCATTCCAGGGATTGCCCCATGATTGGTACATCAAAGACATATTAGTTCCCATTCCAGGGATTGCCCCATGATTGGTACATCAAAGACATTAGTTCCCATTCCAGGGATTGCCCCATGATTGGTACATCAAAGACAGATAAGTGCATTCCAGGGATTGCCCCATGATTGGTACATCAAAGACATATTAGTTCCCATTCCAGGGATTGCCCCATGATTGGTACATCAAAGACAGATAAGTGCATTGCAGGGATTACCCCATGATTGGTACATCAAAGACAGATAAGTGTGTTCCAGGGATTGCCCCATGATTGGTACATCAAAGATATATTAGTTCCCATTCCAGGGATTGCCCCATGATTGGTACATCAAAGACAGATAAGTGCATTCCAGGGATTGCCCCATGATTGGTACATCAAAGACAGATAAGTGCATTGCAGGGATTGCCCCATGATTGGTACATCAAAGACAGATAAGTGCATTCCAGGGATTGCCCCATGATTGGTACATCAAAGACATATTAGTTCCCATTCCAGGGATTGCCCCATGATTGGTACATCAAAGACATATTAGTTCCCATTCCAGGGATTGCCCCATGATTGGTACATCAAAGACAGATAAGTGCATTCCAGGGATTGCCCCATGATTGGTACATCAAAGACATATTAGTTCCCATTCCAGGGATTGCCCCATGATTGGTACATCAAAGACAGATAAGTGCATTCCAGGGATTGCCCCATTATTGGTACATCAAAGACATATTAGTTCCCATTCCAGGGATTGCCCCATGATTGGTACATCAAAGACAGATAAGTGCATTGCAGGGATTGCCCCATGATTGGTACATCAAAGACAGATAAGTGCATTCCAGGGATTGCCCCATGATTGGTACATCAAAGACATATTAGTTCCCATTCCAGGGATTGCCCCATGATTGGTACATCAAAGACAGATAAGTGCATTCCAGGGATTGCCCCATGATTGGTACATCAAAGACAGATAAGTACATTCCAGGGATTGCCCCATGATTGGTACATCAAAGACATATTAGTTCCCATTCCAGGGATTGCCCCATGATTGGTACATCAAAGACATATTAGTTCCCATTCCAGGGATTGCCCCATGATTGGTACATCAAAGACATATTAGTTCCCATTCCAGGGATTGCCCCATGATTGGTACATCAAAGACAGATAAGTGCATTCCAGGGATTGCCCCATGATTGGTACATCAAAGACATATTAGTTCCCATTCCAGGGATTGCCCCATGATTGGTACATCAAAGACAGATAAGTGCATTCCAGGGATTGCCCCATGATTGGTACATATAAGACATATTAGTTCCCATTCCAGGGATTGCCCCATGATTGGTACATCAAAGACATATTAGTTCCCATTCCAGGGATTGCCCCATGATTGGTACATCAAAGACAGATAAGTGCATTCCAGGGATTGCCCCATGATTGGTACATCAAAGACATATTAGTTCCCATTCCAGGGATTGCCCCATGATTGGTACATCAAAGACATATTAGTTCCCATTCCAGGGATTGCCCCATGATTGGTACATCAAAGACAGATAAGTGCATTCCAGGGATTGCCCCATGATTGGTACATCAAAGACAGATAAGTGCATTCAAGGCAGGGCTAGCTCTGGCACTCGTAAAAATCGCATTGGCAAATTTTATTTTAATTTTACGAAATAATATGAAATAATTGATCTTTTGTGTGAAAATAACTGGGGGGTTTTGCAATTTTTTAAGTTTAATAGATAATTTGGCGAACTTTTCTGCTTGCCAAGATCTAGCTCTGTGAGAGACCCTTTGCTGGTATAGCTTACTTGTTGGTTGACGTCAAGAACAATACACTGAAAATCCTTGTCAAAGAGTATGGACAAAATATTGTTTATGGTATTAATTTTTAAAATCATTCACCTTAATTTCTTGACATTATTGCTTGAGTCAAATTTACTTAGTTTTTCGGATTTATCTGGAATTCAGGATTTGTAATGGTCTGTACAATGTTTCCAGATGTTCTGACTCCTCCAATATTTCCATATTCTCCATCACACACTTACAATATGGTTTCTGTAGATGCTTTGCCTACATTCTAAATGGTTGCCGCCAAGTGTGCAACCCTAACCCTAGAGCCAATCTCACTACCTAACCATCAGTATTAATAATTTAGTTTTTTGTTTCGTAACCCGCTTTCATCTCGACCTACTTGATGTTTCTACTCTAGCTTCCCTGTGGTCACCAGTGTGGCTTTGCCTGCCACCCCGGTCAGTGTCCTGGCACGGACAAGTGTCAGAAGAAGGTGACACTGCGCTGCAAGTGTCGACGGAAGAAGACGGAGGGAATCTGCTGTGACGTGAAGAACGGAAGTGACAGACTGGAGTGTGACGAGATCTGCAAGAGGGCCGAGACTGAGAAGAAGAAGGTACATGTACATACAACAAGGATCCAGACAGACAGGGAGGCTATGGTTGCTAAAAATACACAACAGGCTTTCTTATCATCAGGCTCACAAGCAGAGTTTGGTTTTAAACTTATACAGTATTATATAAGTCAGAATTCATTTCCATCCCGTCGTTAAATAAAACATGTCCTTCCTTCCTTCATTTCCTTCTAAACTGTACCTCACTGTCATGTGCAGAATTCATTTCCTAGTAGCCTGACTGATAACATATAGCTGTGTCCAAGTTATCAACTTGTCTGTTATCAATCAGTGACATGGTTAGATTTTGAATTATCGTGTAACCAAACAATCGGTTACCTTCATGTTGGTGAAAATCATATAAATCAACTTCCAGTTAGCTAGCTCAGTCAACAGAGCACTCATCTGAAGTGCTTGGGACATAGAATTAAAACCGCTTAATAAACCAATTGAGTTTTTGGGGGGGTTCCAACCAGTGCCCTACAGCTGATATATTAAAGGCTGGAATGTGTGCTGTCCTCTCTGTGGGTGAGTTGATATAAAACATCTCTTACTGCTAATTAGAAAATGTAGCAGGTTTTATCTGAAGGCTATGTTTCGGAACAATCAAAAGTTTGACATCTAATAGTCGGGGGCGTGAAGTAGCCCAGTGGTAAATTGCTCACCTGATTCGCAGTCAGTTTGGGATCGATCCCCGTCAGTGGGCCCATTGGGCTATTTCTCGTTCCAGCCAGTGCACCATGACTGGTATATCAAAGGCTGTGGTATGTACTACCCTGTCTGTGGGAAGGATCCCTTGCTGCTAATCGAAAAGAGTAGCTCCTGAAGTGGGAACAGCCGGTTTCCTCTCTCATATGTGTGTGGTCCTTAACCATATGTCCGACGCCATATAACCGTAAATAAAATGTGTTGAGTGCATCATTAGATAAAACATTTCTTTCTTTCTAATAATCAATGATTATTTAATGCTCTAGTGGTGTCGTTAAACAAATGTAACATTATTTGAACTTTCTAGCTTGAAGAAAAGGCCGAAATTGCAAAGAAAGAGGAAGAAGTGCGGAGGCAGAAAGAGGAGCTGGAAGCGTTTGAGAGGATGACGAAAGGACGAAGGAGAAAACCTCGCAAGCACCACCAGGATATCGTGGAGGAGACGTTCTGGCAGAAACACAGGAAACTCGTCAGCATCGCTGTCACTGCCATAGCTGCAATAGTCGTGTCTGGCTTAGTTTTCCACTTTAAATTATTCTAGTAAACATGTTTTACATGATTATTTCAACAATGAAATACCTCAATCCAACAGTAATGTGACAGCTCTGTTTAATGACAGTCACATTAGGTAAGGTTATTTGATGATCTTATTATTTAATCACTCCCATATTGGGTAACCTGAATGTGTGGAATCACTTGAAAACCTTGTACGAGTTGTTGTATTTTAAAAACCATTGATTGTTCTTGTTCCAATTTCTGATAATGGTGAGTTGTGAATGGTATTTTGTTGTTCATATTCTGTGGTTAAGTTGCTCAGAAAATACAGTTAAGATTTGTGTTTGTAAATGATTAGCTAATTTAGATTTGTTTGAGCTAAGACAAAATGTATCAAAAGAAGGGCTCATCAAGGGAATTAATCCTTGAACTCGCTTAAACCCAGTGTGTTGAATAAACATCCTTAGACATTCATTGGAGGGAGGGTGGCTATTCATTACACACTGAGCTTTAATCAAAATATGTATTAAACAGTATAATTTTGACATATTTCGGTGTTGGGCATGTACAGAATAAATTATAGAAACTGGTTCATTAAAATTGTCTCCCTTTATAAAATCTTTTTTTTATCCCAGTGTAACCCTAAAAAAGAGAGAAAAGAAGTGCAATAATAGGTTTATTGTTTGAAAAAAAAAAAAAATACATACACATTATGTATTATTTATATCACACAGCAATAATACACGGTTTGTCAGTTGAAAGATATATAATTGGCTGCTCCTAGGTGATGACCCTAGGTTATACCATCCAGTGATATAAGCACAATCAAAATTAATTGCTCTTTGCCCTGTAAGATAACCTTCAACTAATTACTCTGTGACATATAAGTTAACTACATGTGCAAGGCCGTAAAGACATTTTTGTTGTAAAAACAATACTTTACAATTTATTCCAATTCTGTTTTTTCAGGACACACAGGAAGTTGAATACGTATCATTTCCATTAGATACATTTTGAAACAACTTGCTGTTAGATTAAGGCTATTTTAACGGTCACTCATGTAGTATTCGCTATGTAGTTGTTACAAGTCATTTATTGTTATCTCGCTCGTTGATGGATTATATTAAGTACTGTTGTAATAGTTTGTGAAAATTTGTTGCTTTATCATGATACTATTTGTTCTATACCATTCCAGCTTTAGCGTTGAATCATTTTGCAAAACAATTCAGAATCAAAATCGCTACAATAGTCAAAATTTCATTAAAATAAATAAAAGCATAAAAATAATACAATACCATCATTTTGAGAGAAACAAATAGAGGTGTTACATTTTTGTTGGATAATTTTTTTAGAAATGTGCTGAAGTTACAAAAGTTATTTACTTATTAGTATTATGTAGCTTCCCTTGACAGCCATGCTTATTTAATAATTTATGTTAAGTATATCTCTTTTGGTCTGTATTTATGAGATGGTGATAAAATTTACCATCCTAAATTTGGCTACGTTTAGGTCGATTCTGTCTCTTCAGATATAGAGAATAACCTTGAGGTATTTTAAACTACATCTCCTGCAGTTTGAAAGATGAGTCATAAGATGATATGTATAAAAGATGTGATGGGCAAGATGTGCTCTATGACTCGCTTGATGTCATTTTTGTTTTTTAAGATTCTACATTTTAATAAATCAGAAAGTAGTTTTGAATTCTAATTGAGAAGTAAATGTATGTCTTGTTATGTTTCCCATGACACAAACGTGTATTTCTTATACTGTATTGAAACTGATGATATAAAAACTATGACACTAAAAATGTACATGTAGGTTGAAATAATGGAGGCGAGTCACGTTTATGTGATGGGACATGCGGTTTTCAGTCATTGACTGAACAAATTTAGAAAATGTATCTAGTCATCTTATTACAATGATCACAGGATAAATTATACTGCTGTCTAATAAAGGACTATAACTTGAAGCTTTTACATTCATAAGACTGCCGAGATGTATTAGTGTTTCCACAAGTTCAGTGACGATGATCCCAGTGTGGCCAATATATATATATACACCTGGAAATAAATGAATCGCCACCTAGTTTGTTCTGTGTGTACAGAGGATATTGGAAACACTGACAACAAGTGACGCTCATTGCATCATTACTGTCATCACAAAATAAGACAGAAACCATAAATGTGCATCAAATTTATGATAACTATCGAGCTGGAATCACCCTGATGTGCCGGAATCTCACTCATAAGTAATTTATTCACGCCATCTCGGTAAATACCCAGTAGATACAGAATATGTAAAAACTTTGAATATCAGATTTACACTGCGTCAGTGCAGACAATTACATGTACCTTTTTCTGCCTTTTTTGCTGCAATACAATTCAGGTGGTGAATGATTAAAAACATATTTTATTGCATGTAATGTATATATACAAAAGGATTGGACACAAGTTTGCTGCAATACAATTCAGGTGGTGAATGATTAAACACATATTTTATTGCATGTAATGTATATATACAAAAGGATTGGACACAAGTTTGCTGCAATACAATTCAGGTGGTGAATGATTAAAAACATATTTTATTGCATGTAATGTATATATACAAAAGGATTGGACACAACTTATCCAAGATGGTGTTTAATTATTTTCCAGGTGTATGATTCATGTCGGCCAAGCAGTTGATGTTTATAATAGAAGTTATTTGTCAGTTTTTAATAGAAGTTATTTGTCAGTTTATAATAGAAGTTATTTGTCAGTTTATAATGGGGGTCTAATTGGTTAAAGAAATATATATTTTTAATTGGTATCGTAATTATATTGGCTTCATCTTTCATATACATGTTGTATTATCTTAATAGTTTATTCTGGAATTGTACTTAAGAAAAATGTTTTGTTGAAGTTGTCAGTATTAAACTTAAAGACAACTTGTTTGGATGCAAGATTTTTTGGGATGTTCGGTTGTTTAGTAGATTTATTCAACTACATCCTGTTGGGTTAAATTTGGCTCATTTGAGTTAAAATCTTTTAATATCTGTTTCATATAGTTATTGGGGTATTCTTGAATATTTGAAAAATAAATGCTTTAAATCTATTTTATTTCTTTTTCTCTTATGTTCAGATTTGTGAAATAACACTTAATTGAGGTCCACAGAAATGGTTGAACTCATCACTTTCCAATCCCAACCAATGACTTGTATATCAGAGGTCATGTTATGTGCTGTCCTGTCTGTGAGAAAGTGCATTTAAAATATCCCAGTGGTAAAGCGTCTGCTTAATGTGCAGTCTGGGACCGACCGCGCATTAGGTGTGCGCTATACCACTAGACTACATCAGTCTCCCTAGCAGATGATTAATAAATCAACATACAAGAGGTTTGGAATATAAGACTTGACAGGAATGTTGTGATATCCAGCCTAAGTGGATACAAAAAGGATAGTTTTGTTAATGTTTCATCGGGGTTTGTTCTTGATTCTAATAAATTTTAATTCTCCCGACAGCAGTTTCATTTTGTGATGCCAAGTTTTCCTAAATTTGTTCATTATACACACCTTCTGAATCGACCGACGGCAGCTGATCCTGCAACTCACTGCTCAAGCGAATGTGACATGGGGATGGGCAACTGCCACCTTCTGAATCCACTGACGGCAGCTGATCCTGCAACTCACTGCTCAAGCGAATGTGACATGGGGATGGGCAACTGCCACCTTCTGAATCCACTGACGGCAGCTGATCCTGCAACTCACTGCTCAAGCGAATGTGACATGGGGATGGGCAACTGCCCCCTAGTGCGAGAAGAACAAAACCTCAAATTCAGGCAAAAATTATAAAGATATTCAGGCAAAATGTGCTAACTTGAGACCATTTTACCACGTATTTTCATCATTTCACCCTCAAAAATAGCTGTAAAAATTTGCAGGGATTCATTTGCAACCCTATATCGCTTTTTGGTAGTGATGCTAATATGAATAAATGTTGTCCAGATTTGGGCATTTTCATTTACTTCAGGTAAAAACCAGCTTGCCCCCCACCCTCTACAAAAATGTGAGCCTGTACGCCTATGAGCACTAAAACGTTATACTTCACTGTATAAGGGGAGCTATACTTCACTGTATACGGGGAGTTATACTTCACTGTATAAGGGGAGCTATCACTCTGGTTCCCCATCACTCCCGAGACTAGTTCGAGGAGTAATTTTTAGCTCCCCTCAGCATTGTCCATTTAACAAAAAATACAAAAGGATTATGCCCACAACGGACCGTTGCAAAAGTTGGACATTTTGATTTATATATATTTTTGTTCAGTTCAGAAGTTGAGTCGGCTTATAGATCATATCAATCTTTTTGTAGCAGATACTGAGTAGCAAACTAAGGGGTTCACCTATCCAGAGTCAGCTAATCAGGGGTGGGAATTGGTGAACTGTAAAAAAAAGAAGAGAAAATCTAGAGGGGTCCCGGAAATTCTTGAAATCCTTGGTTAAAATCTGTGCCATCCGACACATTTTTGAGGAAAGGACGATTATAATGGGAGGAAACGCAATGTTACATGAGAGGAAAACAGCTGATCCAATGGAGAATTCCCACCCCTGGCTAATACACAGGGATATCAGTGCTCAAAATTTTAGTATTATAATGGCTCCCCATAATGCAAGTTGGGGGAGAAATTAATCACTTAATTTTGTTCACAGGGAGGCTTGGTATAACCATCTCTAAAACTTGTATAGCTGATCGCGTGTAGCTAATTACAAAGCAACACCTTAGAACACCCCTTGCTTCTAATTGTATACTGGAAAACACAAAAGTATCAACCCATAAAGTTGTCACATTCAATTTTATTCAATTGTCAAGATATTCATTTACATACTTTACATTCATACTGAATTTGTGTGTGTGTATATATATAATTATATATAATACAGAAAAATCATTTGAGCAATGTATTTCAACTGATAGTTATGTACATGTTCATAATCAGTCAGGCCCCCATCCCCCCCCCCCCCCCAATCTAGGACAATATTTTTTTTGTTAATTTTGCCCAACTTATAAATAAAGGTAAAAATATGGTTTGTGCCCCCTCCTCAAAATATCATTCCTATGGGTCTGTCAGTTATGTACAATATTCCTAATTCCAGTACAGTTTCTAGCAATAGCAAGTCAGCGACTATTTTGACGGGTCAAGCTAAGTAGATCAGTTTTCATTTTAATGTAGTCAAGCAATGTAATAGCATGGCTAATTCTAAATTTGAATGACGTCACTTTACATCTTCTTACAATAACAATAATTGCTATTAAAAAAAATATTTTTAAAAATTACCAACACAAATGTTTGAAGAAAATCTTGTATTAAATATTTTTTTTGAAATTATAGTAAGATATGTTATATTTATTGTGTGAAGGGTGTGAAGATTTACCGAACATATCGGGCTCAAGGAGAGACTATTTAATTGGAAGACTTACACCTGTGAAGAGTTAACAAGTAGTGAATACCCGTTTCACTCCAGTTAGCAACAGACAGCAAACAGTGAATGCCATCAATACAAGATCCAAATGATCAACAGTATACAATTGATACAAACTGTGAATACCATCAATACAAGATTCAAATGAACAACAGTATACAATTGATACAAACAGTCAATGCCATCAATACAAGATCCAAATGACCAACCGTATACAATTGATACAAACAGCCAATACATTAAAGCTACGAGTCCATATGTACATTTTCCGGTCTGTTTTCCATGAATTTGTGAATTATCGGTGGTATCGTGGTTAAGCCATCGGACATAAGGCTAGTAGGTACCGGCTTCCACCCAGAGCGAGTTTTAATGACAAAATGGGTAGGTGTAAGACGACTACACCGACTTCTCTCTCTCTCTCTCACTAACAACTAACCCACTGTCCTGGACAGACAGCCCAGGTATCTGGGTGTGTGTGTCCAGAACAGCGTGCTTGAACCTTAATTGGATAGAAGCACGAAAATAAGTTGAAATGAAATGAAATTAATTATCCAAATAATGTGTCTGCCATGTCAGTGTTTCCATACTAGCCATGATCCGTGCATGAATTTGGTAACTCTTTTTCAAGTGATTTTTACGATGTCACATAGGTATACAGGTAAGGGTACTGGAGGTATATGGATTCAACAAGTACATGTGTTCATCAGGGTTTGAGAAATCTGCCCACGATCAGCCCCAGCCAGTGAATTTGTGGTCTGGGCTAATGGAAATGACCAGCTACAGTACTAATACATAGAGCACTAGTCAAAGCTTCTGGGAGGGCTAGTGACTTTCTCAAACATTTGTCAAGCACTGGTTTCATGCAATACATAACCCACAAAACGTGCATATTGAAACATAGCTCAACAGGCTGTATCTAGTGGAGGCAAGGTTTACTGCCCATACCCCCGCCCCCCAAAAGGAATGTTTAAAAAAATGCCATTTAAGCTTTTAAGAGGCCTTTTTATTTATTTTATTGGGGGACCAGCTTTTTTTTCTTCTTTTTTTTACTGCACCCCCCTCCCCCCGACCAGTCATCCCCCTCCCCCACTTCATTATTAAGGCTAGATATGGCCCCAATTAAAGAAGTTAACAAATCTGGTTAATCACATATCTTTTTATTTTTTAAACTACCTATGACTATGACTGCCCTTGCGGATTTAATGCTGGGTTTTTAAAACATTCTGGTTGGCAATGTGCTTTGTCTTTCAATACATATTTCTCAAATGCCATATAACCATAAATAAAATATATTGAGTACATCGTTAAATAAAACATTTCCTTCCTTCATTCCTTTCTTCAATACATGTTTACACAAATTAAAGGCACATACTCAAGTTCTATATGTGAAGTTAATTAAAAAGTCAAATAAATACACAAAATAAATATCATTTAAACTGTGCATAATTATGATGAATAATTCAATATCTTTTGGCTCTTATGTCATATATATCAAAATTAATTTAATAAAACTTGCCAGATTAAAATGCAAGTATCCACAATGTTAATGTAAGTTATAAGTGCCTGCTTTTAAAACAAAATTCAAGACGTTAAAATTAAGATCCAAGCTTTCAACCACACATTTTTATACAATTCCTGGATACACTTAACAAACATATAAACACATTTATTATATAACATTTAGTGAAATATCTTAAAATATCAGTGAAATAAAAGTGTTATAAGTCACTCCGTGACGATCACACATTTTAAGAGTGAAAATTTCACTCTAAAATGTCTTATCGTCACTGTAGAAAGTGTTATCTTCACTGTAAGAAACCCGAACTATTATGCTGCTGGCATTTTAAAAATAAAGATAAGTTGCCAAAAGTTATATAAAAAATAGAAAATTTCATGTTTTTTGTCAAATATGATTTATATCTCATCTCGTGAAGATTGCAATCATATATCACTCGTCATGCAAGTGAGATATGAATCATATTTGACCAAAAAAAACATGAAATATCCTTTATGTATTATATGTTACCAGGCATAATAACAAGACCGATTTCAAACCCCAAATGTATTTAAAGATGGGCAGGATGATCATTTATTTTTAAAATGTTTAACCTTAAAAATTTTCACTTGTTGGGGGAAAACAACCCAGTCAAACAGAGGGCCTTTGATATACCAGTCACGAAGCCTTGTTGGGATGGGAAAACAACCCAGTCAGACAGAGGGCCTTTGATATACCAGTCACGAAGCCTTGTTGGGATGGGGAAAACACAAAATTAAAATAAAATTCGCCAATTGTTCTAAAAATTGGCGAATTTGGCAAGTGGCAGAGCTAGCCCTGTTTGTTTAAGGACACAACCAAAGCACATTGATTAATTAATCTTCGGTTATTGGATGTCAAACATTTGGTGATTCTGACAGGTAGTCTTAGAGGAAACTAGCTACGTTTTTTCATTAGCACCATTGAATCTTTTATGTGCACTTTCCCACAGTGAGAACAGCAGAGGGCCTTTGATATACCAGTCACTAAGCCTTGTTGAGTTGGGGGAAAACAACCCAGTCAGACATAGGGCCTTTGATATACCAGTCACGAAGCCTTGTTGGGATGGGGAAAACAACCCAGTCAGACAGAGGGCCTTTGATATACCAGTCACGAAGCCTTGTTGGGATGGGGAAAACAACCCAGTCAGACAATGGGTCCACGGAGGGGGTTTGATCTCACGACCCTTGGAGCCCAGTCGTTCTAACAAGTGAAAGTGAAAACAGGATTTCCCCAAGGTAGGGGTGCAATTTAAAAAAACAATGGCATCTATAGTACTTCAAAGTAAAGTGTTTAATCCGAAACACCAATAGGATATCTAAAGATGCATTATTAGAGTAAGTCCTACACAAAGGGAAGTAGTGACATGGGAATTGTGCCAATCTATTCATCTGTGGATCACAATAGATCAATCAGGAGAAACAGGTAAACATAACTCTCCCTTTATAGGGTTACCTTTGGGGCTCGCTAAATTCACCAATGTGAATTTTGAAAACAATTGGCAATTGGGGGGGGGGGGGGGGGGGGGCAAAATAATTTAATGAAATAACTGATATTTTGTTTAAAAAATAACTAGGTTTCTGAAACTTTTAAAATTCAACAGATAATTTGGTAAAATGTTCTTCTGACCAGCTTTGTTGTTAAGATATAAAATAAATGCTCCTTAATAACAGAAAAAGCTAAAACTACTAAAATATATAATTCTTAAACTCAACATGACCTCTTCCCATATCCAACAGATGTACTAGACTAGCAGATACTATTAACAATGATACCTGTTTTAATGTCCTAAAATCAGCCCTAAATAACAGAGGTTGGTACATACAAAGTAACTAACTTACTAATTATGTGAGCTAATTAAGTATTGTCTGTTATTTCGTTTAAGTTCATCGGGGTTTGAACTAAAAAAAAATCATCCGTAAACTATGTGAATCGGCTAAGGACCGTTGACATATATTTTTGAGCATTATGGAAATATATTTTAACACAATCACAAACTAAATAACATACAAGATGGTCTGATTATACATCTCTTGAAAAACGTCTGAAAAATTAACAGCTTTTTGCTTTTATCAGGTTGCTATTTCGAGCTCTGCATTTAGCAAACCAGTTCAAGTTACATAGCCATAATTCAATAATATCTTGCAATATTAACAACAAATGTGATATGATGACAGCTAGGATGAACTAAATGTATAAATTTTCATTTCTCACCACAACCAAACACTACACCCAACATACATCCATATCTGAAACTTCAAGATGAACTAAAGTATTAATTATAGTTATTTTATACTCAAAATATTACACCAGTTGTAAATACATGTATAAATATGAACTAGCTCTTACAAATAAAACAAAATGGACAATTATTTATCAGACTTCAAAACCTGCAGCAAACCAGTTATTTTCCAACAAAATATCAATTATTACATAAAATTATTTCACCAAATTATAATTAGCTGATTGTTTTTAAAAATTGTAATTAGCCAATTTGGCGAGTGCTATAACTAGTCCTGATAAATGGTCTGATTCTTGTTGATTTAATAATAATATTTACTGACCCTGCATCAAACATAGCCAATACACATCACCAAAATATTCCACTTCCATTTTTTAACTATTCTCTTTATTATTTCTTTTCATTTCACCCTTTTTTTTTTTCTCTTTTTTTTTTCTTTTTTTTAAAAGTGACATGCACATGACTCTTGAGACAATAAAATAATCACAGATGGAAAAAGATATGTTAATTTATGTATTGAATACTCAATCTATGTACTAGGTAATTTACAGCTCGGTATTTCTGGTTGTAACATTTAAAACTTTTACAATCTGGACTTTATTGGGGGGGGTGTTAAACATTCATTGTCTGGACTCAAAGTTTTAGTCAGACTCAACCCATTTGTATGGTATTATAGTTTACTATCTATAAAATATGTATAAGCAAAGGTTTGCATCACAACTGGAATTATGGTACACAATTTTACAAACATTTTGAACTGTTGCACATTTCCCATATCACCATCTTTAAATTAACTGTTATCAATTTAGACAAAAGGAACAACAACGGATGAATACAGCCAATCAACAAACAGAACATAAATATTCATTAGTGTTGGTAAGATAATCCCAACGTTCTGTCATTTTACAGAGTCTGAATCTTTAGGAACTTTAGCAAAACTGTCGTGGTCGCTCGTCGGGCTGTCGGTAAAATTGTCCATGATCTCTTTAAACTGTAAGCAAACTGTGTCGTACATCTTCCGTATGAAGTTCTTCGCTGGCTTCCAGTAAACCGTTGTGTATTGGTTTGCCATCTGTTTGGACGGCTGCCAGTAAGTTTTGCAGTAAACATTCTTCTTCCCCGCTTCCTCACAGAAGTAGCTGATCCCGATTATAACTGCCAGTAGCAGAACAACCACGAACAGCAGCCACGAGAGAAAGGATTTACAAGCTGATCTACCTGTAAAGAGATGAAAATGATTAGTAGTAATTGTTTTTCTATTATTAATCATAGGATCATCAGTGTATTTAAAGTACTGTCAGAAATAGAATAAAAATGATTTTCGTCAATTATTTCTTACATACTAAACTGACAAGTAAATATATATTTAATGATAGTCCACCTAATTTAGCATTTACTTGTTTAGACTCTCATTCATGTAAACGGTGGTGTTTACTCTTGAAATTAAAAGAAAGATGTCGGTAAACAGGTATTTGTGCACTTATTGGAACAGACTATAACACATTTTGATCAACATGTGTCAGTTTCATTGCTGCTGTAATATGTGAGGGACCGTTTCTGAGTTTTCCCCTATCCCTTTCCAAAACAAAATATTTGTAGACATTTATAAGTAACTTTTGAGCAAAACTGTCAAGAACCATTCTAAGTGTGTGATCTATTATACCGGTATTAAAGGTGCTATCTCAAAGTTGCATAATGACAGCTGTTGCAAATAAATTATTTGTTTTTCAATTTTGCTTTAGCATTTAAAGACTACACTTTTAAATATATGCTCATAAATTAATAGGAAATAATTTTATCTACTAGTAAAATATACATTTTTACTGGAGAATCTTTATCACAAACAGATGCTCACATATAACTATGATATAGCATCTTTATGTGGTTGCAAGATTGTGTAAATTTCTAATGTACTTATATTGAATTTATATTCACTATATATACTGGTCATAATTAATAATTTATGCTTCAATTCAAAATAATCAGTTAACTTGCAGTTTTAAATTAAAAGTTAATGAAATTGACACATACATGTATGATAAAAATGTGTTACAGTCTGTTCTTTATTTAAATTTCAAGAGTAAACACCACCTTGTACATTAATGAGAGCCTAAACATGTAAATGCAAAATTAGGTAGAGTATCATTAAATATATATTTACTAAATATTTACATGTCAGTTTAATATGAAAGAAATAATTGACGAAAAATCTTTTTTATTCTATTTTCGACACTATTTTAGTCATTTTTATGCACAGATTTATTGTAGAAGTTTAGTACTAAATATATGTTATGCATTTTGAATTATTTTATTGATAAACTTATGCTAAACCTAACATCCTCATTAAATATACATGTAGTTATTATTATTATTATTAGGTTCCCAAGCCTATTGGCTAGGATTGTGTTTATCATATGTAAAGCAGTGTGTCCACAGACATGAAATTAAAATAAAGGAGATAAAGCCATAGGCTTTATTTGCGGCCGCAACTCGGCCATAGGGGGGTGAGGGTGGGGAGTCCCCCCCTCGTCTGTTGAAATGTTTGAGAGAAAAAACAAGTGACCTGAGATGCATTCTGACAGCATCTAGAGTCAACAATTCAATGTACAACTTTTTATATCCCTCGCCCTTTCTATTTCTTCAATGCAAATTCAACTTGAATGGGGATACCCCAACCCTTATCTTTAGCCTTATCTAGAATACATACAGGTAGAGGGCCAGTACCATATGGAGAACCAGTAGCCGAAGGCAGGTTGTACAGCTGTCTTCAAAATTTTAAATGTTTTTTGATGAAAAACCTCCAATGCTCTGTGTGACGTCTTAGGCCCCCGTCGGTGCTCTGATCCCATTGGATACTGGCCCTCTACCTGTAACAATCCTGCACAAAGCTAAAGATATAGCTGGCATGGGCAAGGACGCTAATCTTGAAGGCTGTTATCATGATTCAGCCCTGCCTACCTTTTTTTTTTTAAACCTAAGGACTGGTGGAGACCTATCTTGTTACACTTATAATATAAATATGAATGGGAAAATAGACAATACACCCATATGAACCAGTGCTTTATTGCAGCAGGAGCTCAATTTGAAAATATAAAAAGTCACTTGAATACAATTACAGTCAATTGTGAGGAAATAAACCAATAAAAATGCAGACAATCTCCTTTTTTCCAAAGAGGAGATTTGTCAAAAAAAAGAAGAGGAAATAAAGGAGATCTAGCAGAATCATAAAATAAAGGAGATGTGGAAACACTGTAAAGAAAAGCTCTAGGTTGATTATTCTGAAATGTATGTGAAACCTACAGGTAAAAACTCTTGATCAATCCATGGTATGTGTTAATTAAACCAACCCCTACAACTGTCCATGTTTTTAATATATTCATTTTTTTCCCCTACCCCATGGTTTTTGCTGTAGACATTTTCTTAACTGAAAAGGTTTTACATATATTCATATTCAAGGATGTGGCTAACAATATTGACGAACAAGAAAAACTCAGATGGGTAAGAAGTGTCACAGATGATGGTCTCAAATATTATGCATATTAAACTGTGTAAAAAGATAGAAACACTTATCAACACCACCACATATCGTATATTGCAGTGTATTAACCAACTCCTTGTATATAAGCCGATCTCTTAGTTTGACCCTAAATATCATGCACAAAATCATCAGCCTCGTGTATAAGCCAAAGTCATCTTTTGTCCAGTTGTACACTTGATTTCAATAATACTGTCAACAAACAGACTTGTTCTTATCTTTTTCATTATATTTTTTCCCCTTTAATTATTACAGACACGGTAGTCGTTATTGCAATGCTAAAGTCTTCCATGCCGTGCAAAAATAATTTAGCACCGATAAATCATAACAGGAAATAAACAGCTGAAGCTGTAACAACATATCACTGTACATAAGTAATTAAATTATTCACTGGACAGCAAATAATAAACTCATTAAGGCATGTTTAATCCCTGTTTTCCCCATCACAGAAAAACGATTCTATGGTCCATGGCTGTTGTTTACACTGGTGCAGGTGGCAAAATTGTGTGATCCAATCAAACAAGAGCTTACAAAATGATATAGACAAAGGTGTCAAACAAAGATGGCGGACAGTGGAAAGAACATGTTTTTACCATTGAAATGACAATAAAACAAGTAATTTTTATTATTATTCATCAAACTATTAATGCATTCAAGAACAAAAAACTACATAATATTGCACGATGGGGTGTTTTATTTATACTGTGTACAAATTATTGTTACATAAGCTGTGAAAGGCTGAAAGGATCTGATCAAATTTGTTAGTCATGGTCAGGAGTGTTTTTGATCAGAATTTTATTCATGAACCAATTTGTTGCCTCCATGTATAGCTGACTCTCTTCTTTTGGAAAGTATTTCTAGACTTCAAAAGTCGGCTAATACACGGCAATATACGGTACATAATTGACTATATATATTACACAGCTGAATCATGCTGGTTAGTGCCAGTGTGCGACTACCTTTCAGACCATAGATAAATTTAGGCATCTACATTTGAGAACGTATTTATTTTTCAAGCAAACCAGTTGGAGCAGGTAACAAGATTGGATCTGGTCTGTTCAGCAAATCACCTCAAGCAAGCCCTCCTCTCACCGAGTTAGGTTCACCCATGGCCATTAAATAAATGACTTTCACACAAACAACTGACCACTAACTCACTGTCCTGGACACACATCTCAGATAGCTGAAGTTTGTGCCCAGGACAGTACACTGAAATTACAGCGCCGTATCAAAAGTGTTCGCGAAAATGACGTCAGTAACACGGAAGCATTTTTCTACCTTCTGCAAAATGCATGTTTTCCCCCCCAAGTTACGTAAAACCTTTTGATACAATCCCTATTTATATATTTTTTTACGTAGCTACACTGGTGACGTCATGAATTAGTTGTCTGCTCCCTTGATCTTGAAGCAGACAGTGTTTTGCAAAATGGGTCGCAAATCCACAGATCTCACTACCGAGAAAAAACAACTGATTGTTGAATTAAAATCGCATGGCCACAGAAACTCAGAAATTGTCAGATTATTGACAGTGCCCAAGTTCGTTCAGTGTGGAAAAAATATTGTATAAGCGGAAGTGTTGAGAACGCCAAAAGAACTGGTCGACCACGAAAGATCACAATTAGAAGAGAATTATGTTTACTTCGGAGTGTCAAAAAAAAATGGCGGGAAAGTTCTTAGAGATATAACTGCTGATTCTAATCAAGGTAGGAGACTGAAAGTTCATCCTGTGACAATTCAAAGAATTTTACACAAAAATAAGATTTTTAGGTGAGTTATTCGGGAAAAAAAAAGTATCCTTGAAGTGAAAAAAAAAAAACCCGCCTGTCGTGGTGCCTGGACAGGAGATAGTGGGATGTTAATAACCAGTGGAGTCAAGTGATATTTAGTGATGAATCTCAAGATAGTAATTGGCAAAAATCACCGTGTTTTTTTTTTGGCGAGCTGCACATGAAGCATACCGTTCCGAATGCATGTCTGTTACAAGTCAACGATGGGTGTCAATTATGATCTGGGGCTGCATGGTGTCGGAATTTTATGTATGGTTAATGGAAACATTAATGCTGAAAAGTATCGTGAAATACTCGACAATCATCTCTGGCCTGTTTTAGCACGACACATTATCGATAAACCATATCGTTTTCAGGATGACAATGCACCTTGTCACAGAGCTCGATTAATCGAGGCATATAAACGTGAAAATAATATTTGTGGTATGACATGGCCTGCTCAGTCACCAGACTTGAACATAATAGAAAATATTTGGTTCAGAATGAAAAACATACTGCAAAACAAGGTCCTAACTATAAGAGTTGTTCGCTGCAGTTCTTGACATATGGGAAAATTTGAATGTGGAATACATTCAAAGTTTATATTTTTCACTTCCACGTCGCATTATGGTTTGCATTCGTAACAAGGGACACGTAACCAAATATTGAGGTATGGTTATTAATTCTACTAGCCGAATTTTGTTTTTAAAATTTACATACTGACCTGTCTTTACGTTGGCCATTTTGGATTATCACAAAAACTTTTGATACGGTGCTGTATATGTGGTTAAAAGCAGAAAAATAAATTAAAAATTTTAAAAACTGATATATGATACCAGTATACATACCTGACGTAGCTGGTTTCTGATCAGTTGGGTAGCCATTTACGAGTGCTGCTTCTGCAAATAATACAATGTCTTAATAGAATAGAATTCATATACTGTTTCCAGATTTTCGTTGTTTGTAAAACATTCAAACTTATTATCAACTTAACTGTAACAGTCCACAAAATGAAAACACCATTCTGCAATTGTTGTGAAGCGAAAATCCCCCTAGAAAACCACCTTTTCAACTCAAAATTCCCAGGTATTTCTCACAAAAAAATAAAAAGTATTTAAGCAGCCATTTTTAGTCTTGATCAAAGCTACATGTGTCTTATTAATTCTAGTCAGTCACATGTGCAAAACGGCAGGAAATATGAATTAGTGAATACAGAGTGTCAGCTTGTGTGACATAGGGCGAGATATCTCTCCTGCAGTACGAAGAAGAAAACTACAGTGGAACTCATCTAAACCGGACACCCTTGGGATCAATTAAAAAGTCTGATTTTAAGAGGTATCTGGTTCAGAGAGGTTCCCTTTTGTACATATATTTACAAAGGGGCTGCCAAAAATGTCTGGTTTATGAGGGAATTCTAGTTTACAGAGGGTCCGGTTTTGAGAGGTTTCACTGTATATATCGAGGCCTAAAGAAAGTGACTAACCTTCTGTCGGCTCTTCTGGTTTTGAGAGGTTTCACTGTATACATCGAGGCGTAAAGAAAGTGACTAACCTTCTGTCGGCTCTTCCGGTTTTGAGAGGTTTCACTGTATATATCGAGGCCTACAGAAAGTGACTAACCTTCTGTCGGCTCTTCCGGTTTTGAGAGGTTTCACTGTATATATCGAGGCCTACAGAAAGTGACTAACCTTCTGTCGGCTCTTCCGGTTTTGAGAGGTTTCACTGTATATATCGAGGCCTACAGAAAGTGACTAACCTTCTGTCGGCTCTTCCGGTTTTGAGAGGTTTCACTGTATATATCGAGGCCTACAGAAAGTGACTAACCTTCTGTCGGCTCTTCCGGTTTTGAGAGGTTTCACTGTATATATCGAGGCGTAAAGAAAGTGACTAACCTTCTGTCGGCTCTTCCGGTTCTTAGAGGTTTCACTGTATATATCGAGGCCTACAGAAAGTGACTTAACCTTCTGTCGGTTCTTTTGGTTTTGAGGTGTTTCACTGTATATATCGAGGCGTAAAGAAAGTGACTAACCTTCTGTCGGCTCTTCCGGTTTTGAGAGGTTTCACTGTATATATCGAGGCCTACAGAAAGTGACTAACCTTCTGTCGGCTCTTCCGGTTTTGAGAGGTTTCACTGTATATATCGAGGCGTAAAGAAAGTGACTAACCTTCTGTCGGCTCTTCCGGTTTTGAGAGGTTTCACTGTATATATCGAGGCCTACAGAAAGTGACTAACCTTCTGTCGGCTCTTCCGGTTTTGAGAGGTTTCA
>NC_054704.1:99770342-99836015 GCF_016097555.1 Gigantopelta aegis | reverse complement strand
CCCAGTGGTAAACTAGTCCCAACATGGTCATCGTTCTGTATACAGCTTGTGATCAAAGCTTGGACTACACAAGGGCGGGACGTAGCCCAGTGGTAAACTAGTCCCAACATGGTCATCGTTCTGTATACAGCTTGTGATCAAAGCTTGGACTACACAAGGGCGGGACGTAGCCCAGTGGTAAACTAGTCCCAACATGGTCATCGTTCTGTATACAGCTTGTGATCAAAGCTTGGACTACACAAGGGCGGGACGTAGCCCAGTGGTAAACTAGTCCCAACATGGTCATCGTTCTGTATACAGCTTGTGATCAAAGCTTGGACTACACAAGGGCGGGACGTAGCCCAGTGGTAAACTAGTCCCAACATGGTCATCGTTCTGTATACAGCTTGTGATCAAAGCTTGGACTACACAAGGGCGGGACGTAGCCCAGTGGTAAACTAGTCCCAACATGGTCATCGTTCTGTATACAGCTTGTGATCAAAGCTTGGACTACACAAGGGCGGGACGTAGCCCAGTGGTAAACTAGTCCCAACATGGTCATCGTTCTGTATACAGCTTGTGATCAAAGCTTGGACTACACAAGGGCGGGACGTAGCCCAGTGGTAAACTAGTCCCAACATGGTCATCGTTCTGTATACAGCTTGTGATCAAAGCTTGGACTACACAAGGGCGGGACGTAGCCCAGTGGTAAACTAGTCCCAACATGGTCATCGTTCTGTATACAGCTTGTGATCAAAGCTTGGACTACACAAGGGCGGGACGTAGCCCAGTGGTAAACTAGTCCCAACATGGTCATCGTTCTGTATACAGCTTGTGATCAAAGCTTGGACTACACAAGGGCGGGACGTAGCCCAGTGGTAAACTAGTCCCAACATGGTCATCGTTCTGTATACAGCTTGTGATCAAAGCTTGGACTACACAAGGGCGGGACGTAGCCCAGTGGTAAACTAGTCCCAACATGGTCATCGTTCTGTATACAGCTTGTGATCAAAGCTTGGACTACACAAGGGCGGGACGTAGCCCAGTGGTAAACTAGTCCCAACATGGTCATCGTTCTGTATACAGCTTGTGATCAAAGCTTGGACTACACAAGGGCGGGACGTAGCCCAGTGGTAAACTAGTCCCAACATGGTCATCGTTCTGTATACAGCTTGTGATCAAAGCTTGGACTACACAAGGGCGGGACGTAGCCCAGTGGTAAACTAGTCCCAACATGGTCATCGTTCTGTATACAGCTTGTGATCAAAGCTTGGACTACACAAGGGCGGGACGTAGCCCAGTGGTAAACTAGTCCCAACATGGTCATCGTTCTGTATACAGCTTGTGATCAAAGCTTGGACTACACAAGGGCGGGACGTAGCCCAGTGGTAAACTAGTCCCAACATGGTCATCGTTCTGTATACAGCTTGTGATCAAAGCTTGGACTACACAAGGGCGGGACGTAGCCCAGTGGTAAACTAGTCCCAACATGGTCATCGTTCTGTATACAGCTTGTGATCAAAGCTTGGACTACACAAGGGCGGGACGTAGCCCAGTGGTAAACTAGTCCCAACATGGTCATCGTTCTGTATACAGCTTGTGATCAAAGCTTGGACTACACAAGGGCGGGACGTAGCCCAGTGGTAAACTAGTCCCAACATGGTCATCGTTCTGTATACAGCTTGTGATCAAAGCTTGGACTACACAAGGGCGGGACGTAGCCCAGTGGTAAACTAGTCCCAACATGGTCATCGTTCTGTATACAGCTTGTGATCAAAGCTTGGACTACACAAGGGCGGGACGTAGCCCAGTGGTAAACTAGTCCCAACATGGTCATCGTTCTGTATACAGCTTGTGATCAAAGCTTGGACTACACAAGGGCGGGACGTAGCCCAGTGGTAAACTAGTCCCAACATCGTCATCGTTCTGTATACAGCTTGTGATCAAAGCTTGGACTACACAAGGGCGGGACGTAGCAAAGTGGTAAACTAGTCCCAACATGGTCATCGTTCTGTATACAGCTTGTGATCAAAGCTTGGACTACACAAGGGCGGGACGTAGCCCAGTGGTAAACTAGTCCCAACATGGTCATCGTTCTGTATACAGCTTGTGATCAAAGCTTGGACTACACAAGGGCGGGACGTAGCCCAGTGGTAAACTAGTCCCAACATGGTCATCGTTCTGTATACAGCTTGTGATCAAAGCTTGGACTACACAAGGGCGGGACGTAGCCCAGTGGTAAACTAGTCCCAACATGGTCATCGTTCTGTATACAGCTTGTGATCAAAGCTTGGACTACACAAGGGCGGGACGTAGCCCAGTGGTAAACTAGTCCCAACATGGTCATCGTTCTGTATACAGCTTGTGATCAAAGCTTGGACTACACAAGGGCGGGACGTAGCCCAGTGGTAAACTAGTCCCAACATGGTCATCGTTCTGTATACAGCTTGTGATCAAAGCTTGGACTACACAAGGGCGGGACGTAGCCCAGTGGTAAACTAGTCCCAACATGGTCATCGTTCTGTATACAGCTTGTGATCAAAGCTTGGACTACACAAGGGCGGGACGTAGCCCAGTGGTAAACTAGTCCCAACATGGTCATCGTTCTGTATACAGCTTGTGATCAAAGCTTGGACTACACAAGGGCGGCACGCAGCCCAGTGGTAAACTAGTCCCAACATGGTCATCGTTCTGTATACAGCTTGTGATCAAAGCTTGGACTACACAAGGGCGGGACGTAGCCCAGTGGTAAACTAGTCCCAACATGGTCATCGTTCTGTATACAGCTTGTGATCAAAGCTTGGACTACACAAGGGCGGGACGTAGCCCAGTGGTAAACTAGTCCCAACATGGTCATCGTTCTGTATACAGCTTGTGATCAAAGCTTGGACTACACAAGGGCGGGACGTAGCCCAGTGGTAAACTAGTCCCAACATGGTCATCGTTCTGTATACAGCTTGTGATCAAAGCTTGGACTACACAAGGGCGGGACGTAGCCCAGTGGTAAACTAGTCCCAACATGGTCATCGTTCTGTATACAGCTTGTGATCAAAGCTTGGACTACACAAGGGCGGGACGTAGCCCAGTGGTAAACTAGTCCCAACATGGTCATCGTTCTGTATACAGCTTGTGATCAAAGCTTGGACTACACAAGGGCGGGACGTAGCCCAGTGGTAAACTAGTCCCAACATGGTCATCGTTCTGTATACAGCTTGTGATCAAAGCTTGGACTACACAAGGGCGGGACGTAGCCCAGTGGTAAACTAGTCCCAACATGGTCATCGTTCTGTATACAGCTTGTGATCAAAGCTTGGACTACACAAGGGCGGGACGTAGCCCAGTGGTAAACTAGTCCCAACATGGTCATCGTTCTGTATACAGCTTGTGATCAAAGCTTGGACTACACAAGGGCGGGACGTAGCCCAGTGGTAAACTAGTCCCAACATGGTCATCGTTCTGTATACAGCTTGTGATCAAAGCTTGGACTACACAAGGGCGGGACGTAGCCCAGTGGTAAACTAGTCCCAACATGGTCATCGTTCTGTATACAGCTTGTGATCAAAGCTTGGACTACACAAGGGCGGGACGTAGCCCAGTGGTAAACTAGTCCCAACATGGTCATCGTTCTGTATACAGCTTGTGATCAAAGCTTGGACTACACAAGGGCGGGACGTAGCCCAGTGGTAAACTATTCCCAACATGGTCATCGTTCTGTAGCTTGTGATCAAACTACTACACAAGTAGCCCAGTGGTAAACTAGTCCCAACATGGTCATCGTTCTGTATACAGCTTGTGATCAAAGCTTGGACTACACAAGGGCGGGACGTAGCCCAGTGGTAAACTATTCCCAACATGGTCATCGTTCTGTATACAGCTTGTGATCAAAGCTTGGACTACACAAGGGCGGGACGCAGCCCAGTGGTAAACTAGTCCCAACATGGTCATCGTTCTGTATACAGCTTGTGATCAAAGCTTGGACTACACAAAGGGCGGGACGTAGCCCAGTGGTAAACTATTCCCAACATGGTCATCGTTCTGTATACAGCTTGTGATCAAAGCTTGGACTACACAAGAGCGGGACGTAGCCCAGTGGTAAACTAGTCCCAACATGGTCATCGTTCTGTATACACCTTGTGATCAAAGCTTGGACTACACAAGGGCGGTACGTAGCCCAGTGGTAAACTAGTCCCAACATGGTCATCGTTCTGTATACAGCTTGTGATCAAAGCTTGGACTACACAAGGGCGGCACGTAGCCCAGTGGTAAACTAGTCCCAACATGGTCATCGTTCTGTATACAGCTTGTGATCAAAGCTTGGACTACACAAGAGCGGGACGTAGGCCAGTGGTAAACTAGTCCCAACAAGGGCATCGTTCTGTATACAGATTGTGATCAAAGCTTGGACTACACAAGAGCGGGACGTAGCCCAGTGGTAAACTAGTCCCAACATGGTCATCGTTCTGTATACAGCTTGTGATCAAAAGGCTAAAGTAGTGATGTTACAGTCACTACACAGGCTACGTCCCTCCCACCTAGATACAAACAGTTTTACAGATGACAGTCACAACAAGGGCTACGTCCCTCCCACCTAGATACAAACAGTTTTACAGATGACAGTCACAACACAGGCTACGTCCCTCCCACCTAGATACAAACAGTTTTACAGATGACAGTCACAACACAGGTTAAAGTAGTGATGTGACAGTCACTACAAAGGCTACGTCCCTGCCACCTAGATACAAACAGTTTTACAGATGACAGTCACTACACAGGCTACGTCCTTCCCACCTAGATACAAACAGTTTTACAGATGACAGTGACAACACAGGCTAAAGTAGTGATGTGACAGTCACTACACAGGCTACGCCCCTCCCACCTAGATACAAACAGTTTTACAGATGACAGTCACAACACAGGCTACCTCCCTCCCACCTAGATACAAACAGTTTTACAGATGACAGTCACAACACAGGCTAAAGTAGTGATGTGACAGTCACTACACAGGCTACCTCCCTCCCACCTAGATACAAACAGTTTTACAGATGACAGTCACAACAGAGGCTACGTCCCTCCCACCTAGATACAAACAGTTTTATAGATGACAGTCACAACACAGGCTAAAGTAGTGATGTGACAGTCACTACACAGGCTACGTCCCTCCCACCTAGATACAAACAGTTTTACAGATGACAGTCACAACACAGGCTAAAGTAGTAATGTGACAGTCACTACACAGGCTACGTCCCTCCCACCTAGATACAAACAGTTTTACAGATGACAGTCACAACACAGGCTAAAGTAGTGATGTGACAGTCACAACGCAGGCTACGTCCCTCCCACCTAGATAAAAACAGTTTTACAGATGACAGTCACAACACAGGCTACGTCCCTCCCACCTAGATACAAACAGTTTTACAGATGACAGTCACTACACAGGCTACGTCCCTCCCACCTAGATACAAACAGTGTTACAGATGACAGTCACAACACACGCTACGTCCCTCCCACCTAGATACAAACAGTTTTACAGATGACAGTCACAACACAGGCTAAAGTAGTAATGTGACAGTCACTACACAGGCTACGTCCCTCCCACCTAGATACAGACAGTTTTACAGATGACATTCACAACACAGGCTAAAGTAGTGATGTGACTTTCACAACACAGGCTACGTCCCTCCCACCTAGATACAAACAGTTTTACAGATGACATTCACTACACAGGCTACGTCCCTCCCACCTAGATACAAACATTTTTACAGATGACAGTCACAACACAGCCTAAAGTAGTGATGTGACAGTCACTACACAGGCTACGTCCCTCCCACCTAGATACAAACAGTTTTACAGATGACAGTCACAACACAGGCTAAATTAGTGATGTGACAGTCACAACACAGACTACGTCCCTCCCACCTAGATACAAAGAGTTTTACAGATGACAGTCACAACACAGGCTACGTCCCTCCCACCTAGATACAAACAGTTTTACAGATGACAGTCACTACACAGGCTACGTCCCTCCCACCTAGATACAAACAGTTTTACAGATGACAGTCACAACAGAGGCTACGTCCCTCCCACCTAGATAGAAACAGTTTTACAGGTGACAGTCACAACACAGGCTACGTCCCTCCCACCTAGATACAAACAGTTTTACAGATGACAGTCACAACACAGGCTACGTCCCTCCCACCTAGATACAAACAGTTTTACAGATGACAGTCACAACACAGGCTAAAGTAGTGATGTGATAGTCACTACACAGGCTACGTCCCTCCCACCTAGATACAAACAGTTTTACACATGACAGTCACAACACAGGCTACGTCCCTCCCACCTAGATACAAACAGTTTTACAGATGACAGTCACAACACAGGCTAAAGTAGTGATGTGACAGTCACTACACAGGCTACGTCCCTCCCATCTAGATACAAACAGTTTTACAGATGACAGTCACAACACAGGCTAAAGTAGTAATGTGACAGTCACTACACAGGCTACGTCCCTCCCACCTAGATACAAACAGTTTTACAAATGACAGTCACAACACAGGCTAAAGTAGTGATGTGACAGTCACAACACAGGCTACGTCCCTCCCACCTAGATACAAACAGTTTTACAGATAACATTCACAACACAGGCTACGTCCCTCCCACCTAGATGTAAACAGTTTTACAGATGACAGTGACTACACAGGCTAAAGTAGTGATATGACAGTCACTACACAGGCTACGTCCCTCCCACCTAGATACAAACAGTTTTACAGATGACAGTCACAACACAGGCTAAAGTAGTGATGTGACAGTCACAACGCAGGCTACGTCCCTCCCACCTAGATAAAAACAGTTTTACAGATGACAGTCACAACACAGGCTACGTCCCTCCCACCTAGATACAAACAGTTTTACAGTCATGGCTACAGTCACTACACAGGCAGGCTACGTCCCTCCCACGCTAGATACAAACAGTCACAACACAGGCTACGTCCCTCCCACCTAGATACAAACAGTTTTACAGATGACAGTCACTACACAGGCTACGTCCCTCCCACCTAGATACAAACAGTGTTACAGATGACAGTCACAACACAGGCTACGTCCCTCCCACCTAGATACAAACAGTTTTACAGATGACAGTCACAACACAGGCTAAAGTAGTGATATGATAGTCACTACGCAGGCTACGTCCCTCCCACCTAGATACAGACAGTTTTACAGATGACAGTCACAACACAGGCTAAAGTAGTGATGTGACTGTCACAACACAGGCTACGTCCCTCCCACCTAGATACAAACAGTTTTACAGATAATATTCACTACACAGGGTACGTCCCTCCCACCTAGATACAAACAGTTTTACAGATGACAGTCACAACACAGCCTAAAGTAGTGATGTGACAGTTACTGCACAGGCTACGTCCCTCCCACCTAGATACAAACAGTTTTACAGATGACAGTCACAACACAGGCTAAATTAGTGATGTGACAGTCACAACACAGGCTACGTCCCTCCCACCTAGATACAAAGAGTTTTACAGATGACAGTCACAACACAGGCTACGTCCCTCCCACCTAGATACAAACAGTTTTACAGATGACAGTCACTACACAGGCTACGTCCCTCCCACCTAGATACAAACAGTTTTACAGATGACAGTCACAACAGAGGCTACGTCCCTCCCATCTAGATAGAAACAGTTTTACAGGTGACAGTCACAACACAGGCTACGTCCCTCCCACCTAGATACAAACAGTTTTACAGATGACAGTCACAACACAGGCTACGTCCCTCCCACCTAGATACAAACAGTTTTACAGATGACAGTCACAACACAGCCTAAAGTAGTGATGTGACAGTTACTGCACAGGCTACGTCCCTCCCACCTAGATACAAACAGTTTTACAGATGACAGTCACAACACAGGCTAAATTAGTGATGTGACAGTCACAACACAGGCTACGTCCCTCCCACCTAGATACAAAGAGTTTTACAGATGACAGTCACAACACAGGCTACGTCCCTCCCACCTAGATACAAACAGTTTTACAGATGACAGTCACTACACAGGCTACGTCCCTCCCACCTAGATACAAACAGTTTTACAGATGACAGTCACAACAGAGGCTACGTCCCTCCCATCTAGATAGAAACAGTTTTACAGGTGACAGTCACAACACAGGCTACGTCCCTCCCACCTAGATACAAACAGTTTTACAGATGACAGTCACAACACAGGCTACGTCCCTCCCACCTAGATACAAACAGTTTTACAGATGACAGTCACAACACAGGCTAAAGTAGTGATGTGATAGTCACTACACAGGCTACGTCCCTTCCACCTAGATACAAACAGTTTTACAGATGACAGTCACAACACAGGCTACGTCCCTCCCACCTAGATGCAAACAGTTTTACAGATGACAGTCACAACACAGGCTATGTCCCTCCCACCTAGATACAAACAGTTTTACAGATGACAGTCACTACACAGGCTACGTCCCTCCCACCTAGATACAAACAGTTTTACAGATGACAGTCACAACACAGGCTAAAGTAGTGATGTGACAGTCACAACACAGGCTACGTCCCTCCCACCTAGGTACAAACAGTTTTACAGATGACAGTCACTACACAGGCTACGTCCCTCCCACCTACATACAAACAGTTTTACAGATGACAGTCACTACACAGGCTACGTCCCTCCCACCTAGATACAAACAGTTTTACGGATGACAGTCACAACACAGGCTACGTCCCTCCCACCTAGATACAAACAGTTTTACAGATGACAGTCACTACACAGGCTACGTCCCTCCCACCTAGATACAAACAGTTTTACAGATGACAATCACAACACAGGCTAAAGTAGTGATGTGACAGTCAAAAGACAGGCTATGGTAGTGGTGTGACAGTCACAAGACAGGCTATGGTAGTGATGTGACAGTCACAAGACAGGCTATGTTAGTGGTGTGACAGTCACAAGGCAGGCTATGGTAGTGGTGTGACAGTCACAAGACAGGCTATGGTAGTGATTTGACAGTGACAAGACCGGCTATGGTAGTGGTGTGACAGTCACAAGACAGGCTATGGTAGTGGTGTGACAGTCACAAGACAGGCTATGGTAGTGGTGTGACAGTCACAAGACAGGCTATGGTAGTGGTGTGACAGTCACAAGACAGGCTATGGTTGTGGTGTGACAGTTACAACACAGGCTATGGTAGTGGTGTGACAGTCACAAGACAGGCTATGGTAGTGGTGTGGCAGTCACAAGACAGGCTATGGTAGTGGTGTGACAGTCACAAGACAGGCTATGGTAGTGATGTGACAGTCACAAGACAGGCTATGGTAGTGGTGTGACAGTCACAAGACAGGCTATGGTAGTGATGTGACAGTCACAAGACAGGCTATGTTAGTGGTGTGACAGTCACAAGACAGGCTATGGTAGTGATGTGACAGTCACAAGACAGGCTAGATGCAAACAGTTTTACAGATGACAGTGACTACACAGGCTAAAGTAGTGATGTGACAATCACTACACAGGCTACGTCCCTCCCACCTAGATACAAACAGTTTTACAGATGACAGTCACAACACAGGCTAAAGTAGTGATGTGACAGTCACAACGCAGGCTACGTCCCTCCCACCTAGATAAAAACAGTTTTACAGATGACAGTCACAACACAGGCTACGTCCCTCCCACCTAGATACAAACAGGCTATGGTAGTGATGTGACAGTCACAAGACAGGCTATGGTAGTGATGTGACAGTCACAAGACAGGCTATGGTAGTGATGTGACAGTCACAAGACAGGCTATGGTAGTGGTGTGACAGTCACAAGACAGGCTATGGTAGTGATGTGACAGTCACAAGACAGGCTATGGTAGTGGTGTGACAGTCACAAGACAGGCTATGGTAGTGATGTGACAGTCACAACACAGGCTATGGTAGTGACGTGACAGTCACAAGACAGACTATGGTAGTCGTGTGACAGTCACAAGACAGGCTATGGTAGTGATGTGACAGTCAGAAGACAGGCTATGGTAGTGGTGTGACAGTCACAAGACAGGCTATGGTAGTGGTGTGACAGTCACAGGACAGGCTATGGTAGTGGTGTGACAGTCACAAGACAGGCTATGGTAGTGATGTCTTCTCCGTTAGGAGGATACGCTATGAGGAACTTATATAATAGGTTTTCCCCCGGACAGTTTTTATAAATAGCACTCTTTCCGTCGCATAACAGTACACATGACATATTTTATGATTTCTTTCTTTGAATAACGCAATTGATATTTTGCATCAGTGTTATATTTTCCAATAATATTAAATTATGTTTCACTTAGAAGTTCACTTACAATATGCTTTTAAATATTTTAGAATTTTAAATGTTTGATGTGCCTCATAGACCATTTGGCCGAATGCTTCCTACTTTTTAATCTTTGTCTATAACATATACATGCACATGTGTAGTCCTAGGCAAGTGGTTTACACCTACCCATTGAGCCTTGCGGAGCACTCACTCAGGGTTTGAAGTCGGCATCTGGATTAAAACCCCGATGCCTCGACTGGGATCCGAATCCAGTACCTACCAGCATGTAGACCGATGGCCTAACCACGACGCCACCGAGGCCGGTTATAGATGAAGGGAAACAACTGCATGGGGTGTGGGGGGGGGGGGGGCCGTAGCCCAGTGGTAAAGTGCTCGTTCGATGCCCGGTCAGTGTGGGATCGATCCCCGTCGGTGGGCCCTTTGGGCTATTTCTCGTTCCAGCCTGTGCACCTCGACTGGTATATTAAAGGCCGTAGTATGTACCACCCTGTCTGTGGGATGGTGCATATAAAAGTTCCCTTGCTGCTAATCGAAAAAGAGTAGCCCATGAAGTGCCGACAGCCGGTTTCCTCTCTCAATATCTGTGTGGTCCTTAACCATATGTCTGACGCCATATAACCATAAATAAAATGTGTTGCGTGCGTCGTTAAATAAAACACTTCTTTCTTTTTTTTCCATTTTGTGTGGTTGATAAAGTCGGTCGTCGCTTCATGGTAAGAGAGAAATCGGCGACATGGTTTTAGTTTAAAACAACCATTTGATTATTTATATTATTGTTGTTTTTGTTGTTGTTGTTATTATTATTATTATTATTATTATTATTATTATTATTATTATAACAAAATAAAAACAAGATACAATCACGCCATTTACATGTTTAAATGTAATGTATACAGATCCAATGGGAAAAAAAAGGATTAAAAGAATATAATTAGCAGAGCGTGGTTTCGATCCACGGACCTCTGGGTTATGGGCCCAGCACGCTTCCACTGCGCCACTCTGCTTGATGAAAAAATGTCTACAAATCGATAACATATCGATGGATTTTCTGATGCAATCAATTTTATTCTCTTTCGATAACTTTCGCTATATTTCGGTTGTGTTCGGGAATACCAGATTCCCCTGTAGGTAAAGGGAAACAACCGCAGTTTATTATTAATCCCAGGCTGTGACAAAATAAAAGCTCTTGACGCATGATAAGTATCTAAATTCGCAACAAGAGTTCCAAAGTTTTAAAAATGAGGCGTGTCATGGAATTCCCTCGATCGTAATTCAGTTAAAATGTTTTGGATGATACAATAACGAGGTTTGGTATTCCAAATGAATGTAATTTACTTTTAAATTTCCATATTTAGAGAAATAAGGCGTACTAAATCCGTGACTGAGTGCCTTTAATATCGCAAAATGCATTTTTCATATTTTTAAAAAGGCACGTGCGTCTGAGAATTAACGGTTATGGAGTTGAGTTCTAATCTATTTTTAAGTGTATTTTACTGTTTCAACGTCGCAGACTTTTGTTTCCCTGTTGTAACTTTATTCAAACAAGTTAAAATTTGTAGATTAACCAAACTTAGTGTCCATTTTTATTGGTTAAAACTTGGGTCTGCGACTTTAAAAGTATGAAAAAAATCGTTCAGATGATTTGTCTGCTGTTTTGAATAGACTTGGGTTATTTTATTGTAAGATCTATTAATAATACCTATGCTTATAATCTGAAAGAAATGTCTAGCACACAAACAAATTGAATATTTACTTGTATTCCAAACTTTGATAAGCTAAAGAACAATAACAACAACAACAATAAATAAAATTCCAACCAAACACATTATTCAATTTTGTATATAAAATAGTTTCTAGTTTAATAGGATGTATAGTTAATAGAATTAAAAAGGTCTTAAATAAAAGTATGTCACATGGTCAAACATTACTGATTTTATTAACTAAGGTATATAGGAGAAAATATCTGATATATAAATGTCCATATTGTACAGGTCTCTTGTTAATAGCGGTGGACCCATTGGGATATTACTCGTTCCAACTAGTGCTCCACAACTGATGTAACAAAGACCGTGGTATGTACTATCCTCTTTGTGGAATGGTGCATATAAAAGATACCTTTATCGAAAAGAGTATCCCATGAAATGCCGACAGCGGGTTTTCTCTCTCAATGTATGTGCGTTCCTTAACCATATGTCTGACGTCATATAACCGTAAATAAAATGTACTGAGTGCGTCGTTAATTAAAACATGCCCTTGTTAATAGATTCTGGAAAAAATATGGATCGAACAGAGCATGGTTTCGATCAACGGACCTCTGGGTTATGAATCCAGCACGCTTCCACTGCGCCACTCTGCTGGATAACAAAGTTTTTGTTCTCTTTCGATAAAATTCGTAATATTTCGGAAATAGAACATTTCTGTAGTTAAAGGGAAACAACCGCGCAATTTAACCCAAGGCTCTGAGAGAAAGAAAAAAAAAACTGAAATAATCAAAATAACAAATAAAATTAATAATATATTTAGCATCAGTATTGTTTTAGACGAAGATAGGATTTAAATTTCAGCGAATTACTATTTAGCCTTATACATGAGATAGAAAGAAAGAAAGAAAGAAGGAAGGAAAGAAAAGCAACTCGTGTTAATTTGTTTTAAATATAAACTACTACAACTGTCAATGTTAGAAATTTGAATGAATGAATGAATGAATGAATGTTTAACGACACCCCAGCACGAAAAATACATCGGCTATTGGGTGTCAAACTATGGTAATGCAAATAAATAAAGTGATGATCAACATCAATATAAAAATTCAAGACTTAAACAAAAACAGTGTAAAGAACAGTGTAAAGAACAGTGTAAAGAACTGTGCAAAAACACAAATATCACAGAATTTTACGGATACTGAATTTTACTCAAAACTTCAATTTTGTGCTGTATTGGCCATTCTCAAAGAGAATGTTACACCCCTGCACCACGGTGAGGTTACAGCACACGCAGGGGTGTTAGAAATTTAACCCAAGACTACGAGAACAAAATCTCTTAAATAATCAAAACAACTAAGAAAATTAATTATTTATTTAACATTAATATTGTTTTGGACGAGGTTAGGATTTACATTTCAGCGAATGTCTGTTTAGCCATACGCGCGAATTATTGTTTTGGTTTTATTTTATTCCTTTCATTCTTAGTTTAGTTTATGTTTTATCTAAAAAAGAAAAAGACAGACAGAGAGTGAGTGAGAATGTGAGTGAGTGAGTGAGTGAGAGAAAGAGAGAGAGAGAGAGAGAGAGAGAGAGAGAGAGAGAGAGAGAGAGAGAGAGAGAGAGAGAGAGAGAGAGAGAGACAGAGAGAGAGAGACACACACAAAAAGAAAGAAAGAAGTGTTTTATTTAATGACGCACTCAACACATTTTATTTACGGTTATATGGCGTCAGACATATGGTTAAGGACCACACAGATTTTTTTAGAGGAAACCCGCTGTCGCCACATAGGCTACTCTTTTACGACAGGCAGCAAGGGATCTTTTATTTGCGCTTCCCACAGGCAGGATAGCACAAACCATGGCCTTTGTTGAACCAGTTATGGATCACTGGTCGGTGCAAGTGGTTTACACCTACCCATTGAGCCTTGCGGAGCATTCACTCAGGGTTTGGAGTCGGTATCTGGATTAAAAATTCCATGCCTCGACTGGGATCCGAACCCAGTACCTACCAGCCTGTAGACCGATGGCCTGCCACGACGCCACCGAGGCCGGTAGAGAGAGAGAGACACAAAGACAGAGACACAGAGAGAGATTCTACCAGCGTTAATCTGTTTGACGCATACACTACAGCCTGTATTTAAGTGTTCTTGTCAATAATTCCAGTATGGCTTTATTGAAGAAAACCCCCCAGCGAAAATTAAATTATTTCGGAAATTTTTTATTTGTACTGGTTGGGGGAATGTACCTTGATTGTGATTGAAATTGCTTATACATTTCTTTTACAGTTTTTAAAACACACAGCCAGCTATTATTGTTAGAGTAAATAAAATAAAATAAAATCGTAGCATTTAAGACAGAATACGCATTCACGAAAATAAAACTCTTAGCAGAGCGTGGTTTCGATCCTAGACCGACCACACATCAAACGAGTGCTTTATCACTAGGTTACAACACACACACACTCCCCCCCCCCCCCCCCCCCCCCCCCCCCCCCCACGAGGCTTGGATAGGGTTTACATATCAGCGAACGTCTATTTAGCAGTATAAGTGAGACGCGTCTATTATTGGTTTGGTTTTATTTTATTCCTTTCATTCTTAGTTCTGTTGTTTTAATAATAATTAAAAAAATAATAATAATAATAATAATACAAAAAAGAAGAAAACAAAAGACAGAAAGAAACCCGTGTTAATGTGTTTCAACAGTAAAACTGTATTCCAAATTAAAGTGGTTTTGTTAATACTTCCAATACATACATTAAATACTGACGTCGATGAAATGAAATTGTAACATTGAAGCGGAATACTGATTCAGGAAAATAAAACATTTAGCAGAGCGTGGTTTCGATCCACGGACCTCTGGGTTATGGGCCCAGCACGCTTCCACTGCGCCACTCTGCTTGATAACAAAACACCTTTATTCAAATCACTAATAGTAATATATTTTATACATTTCTGATGCAATCGTTTTCGTTATTTTTCGATACCATTCGTTATATTCCGGAATTAGAACGTTTCTTGTAGTTAAAGGGAAACAACCGCATTTTAAGTCAAGGCTGTGAGAACAAAAACTCTTAATAGTCAAAATAAATTGAATCATTTATTTAACATTAATAATGTTTTGGACGAGGATATGATTTACATTCTGTTTAGCCATATAAATCAGAAGGAAAGAAAGAAAGAAAAGCAACCCTCATTAATTTGTTTTAAGAATAAACTATACAACAAATTTAAGTGTTCGTTGTTCGTCCTTGGCTTGACATAAAATAAAAAATATAAACCGGTTTTGAAAATAACTATAAAGTTCTTATGTTTGTGTGCTGGGGAGTGGGATATATCTGGCCGATTGTGACTGAAATTGTTTACATATTAATTTTATAGTCTTAAAAAACATATAACCAGTGCTCAGTATTACAAAATGAATTAATGACGTTAATGAGAGAGAGAGAGAGAGAGAGAGAGAGAGAGAGAGAGAGAGAGAGAGAGAGAGAGAGAGAGAGAGAGAGAGAGAGACAGACAGACAGACAGACAGAGACAGAGAGAGAGAAGGGTGGGGGAGAGGGAGGAAGAGAAGGAGAGAGAGAGAGAGAGAGAGAGAGGGGGGGAGAGAAAGAGAGGGAAGGAGGGAGAGAGAGAGAGAGAGAGAGAGAGAGAGAGAGGAGAGAGAGAGGAGGGAGGGAGGGAGGGAGGGAGGGAGATAGAGAGGGGGAGAAATAGATAGAGGGAGGGAGAGAGGGAGAGTTAAAAGTCCCACTATAACTAATTATATTATACTACAAACGCTAGTATAATAGAAGTTAAAAAGTTATAAGGAATCGCGACTGCCAACGTTCGGAAAATTGTATGTGTCACGTGAACAGTACATACTAGTACATATTTTAGGGTCCTTTCTGTTTAATAATCTGACAATATCACCCGAAAGAAGATATCTTTCCAAATGTTTAGAACGGGAACACCCTGCAGCACAATCTGCCACACCCCTCCCACACCCACCTTCCGCCGCCCCAATATCAAATTTCTGTCGACGCCCCTGTTCTAAGACCACCCGCTATAAAGACCGATATTTCCTTATTATTTTATAGTAGAATATCGCGGTATTAAGACCACCCCGCTATTACGGATTACGATCTGTGACGGAACATGCTTTTAATTTGTTTTCGCCTGTGGCGATATTGATTGTTTTAGAAGGCCGTGTGCAGTTACAAATTGCACTTAGCTAGGTGGGCAACTTGTTACGTAATACTTCTGCGCGACGGTCCTCGATCGGTACGCCTAATACACACCCAGAGCAGGTGTGGAGGCCATGTGGCTAGTAGTTACGTAATATCTCCGGTAGTGCTGTTTATGGCCAGGGGATTGGTCGCGGATTGGCGACAGCCAGACTGACGATCAGAGAGAAATATACCGACTCTGGGAGAGGTGGAATATCAGATGATAGGGGGAGGACCGCCTTGTACCCCCAGGCGATTTTCTGATTTTCTGATTTTACAATAAATAGCTAGTTTTTTTTTTAGATATCTGGGAGAAGCAAAAAGGACGGCTCCCAGGGAACGTTGTCCGTTTGGACTTTGGTAAATATTTTATTTCTGCTCTGTTGTATAACCTTGATGTGATTGATGTGACTTTAAATATTTTAATACTGTATTATACCAATATTATTTAGACAGTGTCTTCGGTCATCTGACGAAGTAAATCGTAGTCTTACTGTTCTATACTTTATACGAGTATTTGGTAATATAAAGCTTAGCCAGTCATCCTAGAAGACCTAGGTAAACTGTAGGTTATTGTCTTTATTGTGATAGGTACCAGTATTAATTCTGTATTACAAGGTTACTGAATGAGTAGTTAAGGGTTAATTAAAAATTAACCAGTTAGGAATAGTGTTGTAATTCCTTTATTAATTAAGTTCCCCTAGAAGTGTTTCTCAATTATCACACGTGTGGGTGTTGTGTCAAGGTGAAGTGATTAGCATATTGTGTAAACTAGACACCTAGAGATTAACTAATTAAGTGATCAGTTCTGGGTTGTTATTATTGTTGTTATTAATTAACTACTGCGGCTGTACATTTGTCAACGTAGGTTAATACAGATTCCAAAGTGTATTGTGTTTTTGTTGTGTTTTCTAGTGAACTAAACGTGCTATATTACATATACTTTATATAAGATCGTATCTTTGATCATACCTAGACGAGCCAAAGCGGTTTTGAACTGCCTGTTACAGAGAGATCTAATACATATACAGTTAGGAGAGATATTTGGATAATCGTGTGTTATTCAGTTACGGGAATTATAGAATCCCCGTGACACGATCAATAAGGGCAAACCCAATGGTCGTTTTTAGTAGAGTTTGACACCACATATGCGACCACGTCATTTACTTGTCATGATGTCACACAAGTAACAAACAACAAATAACGTGGTAAAATATATCCTTGTTGTCCTGCCAGGGTGTTAAAGTTAATTTAGTAATTACATCGTCTTATGTTTATTTAGCTTGAAATACAAAGCAAGTCATGGTTAATTTCTAGAACGTGAGCTACAGGTCTTGTTTGTATTACTCTTGGGGCAGTGGACGCCCTAAAACGTCGGGAGGGTGTCATCTACATTTATTTATTAATTATCGGCTATTGGATGTCAGACATTTAGTAATCTGACACGCTTCATTAATTTTCCATTGGCAGCAAGATATATGTAAAAACAATTATAGGAATACCCCGCAGAGTTGTTTTTTGGAGGTGCCTATACATAAATAAGCAGACGGCGCGGAACGGGGGTGGGGGGGGGGGGCGCATGTACCCCACTTTTCGCTGTTTTTGTGCTCTGAAGTCTAGAAAGTAAAAATGCCGTATTTGAACACATAAATTTAAAACAAAATCCAGTAGAACACATTCCTGAATTCACCCCCACCCCCCACACACACACCCATCCACCCTTTATGTTTTGGCTCTTTTAAACCCTGACGTTTCCAACCCTTCGGACCATAACAATGACAGTGCTCCCACCACCACTCCACCCAACCCCCAACACACACACACACACTTTCACTCCGCGGGCCCTGACACGTGCTATGTTCAGGTATTCGTTTCTAATCAGCTCACAACATGCCGCAACATGTAGACATGAATTTTATTATGCATGTCGAGGTCAGCGATTATTTATGCTACGGTAAATAGTCATTCGACACACATACTGCTGGCACATCGGGTAACGTACGTCGTCCGATCCGATCCGATCCGATCCGATCCGGTCATGGTGGCCAGCTGACTTGTCGCTGTATCGCTCTGCCAGTAGCTTGAGCGGGCGAGCGTTCTCATTGGCTGGCGTTTACCACACGCCACGAAGTAGGCCCGGTCGCTCAGGTGCTCTGTTGATCGAGCAGCTTTTGCTGAATTAATGGTTGATCTCGTGCAAAGTTATTTCCTTAGGCATAACCGAGTGATATTATCGACGTAACAGTCAGGCGAACAAAAACAATGGTTCAAAGTTTTTTCGATTTCCAAGAATTAGCTTAGGTTGTTTCCTTTTTCTTTCATTTTGTTTTCTCTGTCTATGTAGTTTCGATTTCTATGAATAATGAAGGTTAGTAAAATTATCACATGGGATAGGTCACCACCTGGGGAAGGCATTTGTTAGTGTGTGTGTGTGTGTGTGTGTGTGTGTGTGTGTGTGTGTGTGTGTGTGTTTGTGTATGTGTGTGTGTGTGTGTGTGTGTGTGTGTGTCTGTCTCTCCCTTTGTCTCTTTCTCTCTGTCTGTCTCTCTCTATGTGTGTGTGTGTGTGTCTGTCTGTCTGTCTCTCCCTTTGTCTCTTTCTCTCTGTCTGTCTGTCTCTTTCTATGTGTGTGTGTGTGCCTGTGTGTGTGTGTGGGGTTTTTTTTTCTTCAGCATAATATAATTATACAATTTGGTTGTCATAGCTCTTCATAAAACGTGTTTTGGTCTCATTAGGAATAAAAAAAAAATACCCCTAAAAGCCTAACAAAAAATCCACCAAAACTAAACAAATAACCATTATCACCACAACCATCACAACAACAGCAACAAAAAACCCACTATATAAAACCCCAAGCCATCCCCCCCCGTACCCCTTCTCCCCCAAACAAAAAACAAATAAAATAAAATACCTGCAGTTTCGCTGGCTCACCTTGCATATCACGTGGTTAGTACTAAAGCCGTAATTAATTGCCACTGTAACGTACAAAAAACATTAATGACAAAACTGTTATCCACGGTATTATGATCTGAGAAAGAAATTCATAAAATAGTTTTATTACCGTAGACATCCAAGTGTTTTCTGGCTCACAAAACCATTAATTTGTGAAGACAAGGAACTCGGTAACCTTGGGGGTATACCTGCTGTCCTCCCATATATCCGACAGGTTGTTATGACAACGCCAACATCACTTGCTAGTATGTTACAATGGGTGAAGCTCAACCAACATTTGCTAAAAAAAAAAAAAAAAAAAAAAAAAAACAAGCCAGAAGCACATAGTAATGATCAATTATAAAATAAAATAAAATTGAAAAGAAAAATATAATTATTTATTTTAAATTTAAATACAAAACAAAACAAGACCAGCCAAAACTAAACGTGAATGAATGAATGTTTAACGACATCCCAGCACAACAAATACATCGGCTATTGGGTGTCAAACTATGGTAATTCAAAACATGAAGTGATGATCAACATCAATATAAACATTCAAGAGTCAAATAAAAACACAGTGTAAAGAACTGTGCAAAAATACAAATATCACAGATAGATCAAATTAAAATTTAGAGTAAAAGTCAGTATCACATAAAAAAATGTAATAAAAATTCTGGATGGAATCGAAATGATTCCATCACATTTCTTTCATCAAATATATCTTTTCGATTTTCTTTCAAATACTTACACTCCACCAAAATGTGGCGTACCGTCAGAGTACACTGACAGGGATCGTCCAACTTCATATTGCGTAAAGCTTGGAGACACGAAAGTAAGTTGGTAAAAATAATAAATTTGGATGCAATCGAATCCTCGATTTCTTCTAAGACTTAATGACTGCCCAAACTTCAGCACTAAAGATCGACGCCGAGTCAGGCAGTAGCACGGAAAGTATTGTGTTTGATGGAAAAACTGTAGCACAAGACACATAATTCCCCTCTCGTGATCCGTCTGTATAAACAGGAATGTAATCATGGTACTTGTCTTGATTTTCCATGAAAAATTGTTTATATAAAATAGCATCTGTACAATCTTTCTTCAGATGCGCAAGACCAAACACAATTTTAGGTGGTGTAATACACCCAGGTGGTAAAACAAAATATGAAGGAGTTTCCAAAGTGTCAGTTAAAGCAATGTTGGAAAGCGACTAAATACGTTTAATGCGAAGACAAAAATGTACGTAAAGCATTAGGCCTTGCATCAAACAACTTCATATATTTGTTATCAAACACTGCATCATGTATAGGATGTTTTGGTAATGATCTAATCTTGGTAGCATACTGCAGAGAAAGCCTTGCACGTCTAGCACCCAAACAAGGTTCGTGTGCACCAACGTACAAAATCTCTACAGGAGATGTTTTAAATGCACCAAGACAAAGCCCTGGTTGTGTATAGGATCTAGCATGCGTGCCGACCCATACACAATGCACCCATAGTCAAGTTTTGACATCACGAGAGATCGATACAGACGGAGTATAACCTTGCGGTCTGCTCCACATTCCGTATTACCAATAACTTTTAAAATATTGAGAGCTTTTAAGACCTTCCTTTTAACATATTTAAGATGGGGCACAAAAGATAGCTTCCTGTCAAATATAACACCCAGAAATCTGGCAGATATGCATACAAACCATTTTTTACCTTTGAAAATCTCAAGCCATTGTCAGTTGCCCATTGATGAAGTTTATTCAAACAAAACTGCAACTTACGTTCAGTGATACTCATATTGGACGATATATAGCATATCTGAAAATCATCGACATATAACGAGCAATCCACACCAGGTGTTAAACACTGGGTGATGCTGTTAATTTTCACAGAAAATAAAGTTACAGACAGGATACTACCTTGAGGCACACCCATCTCACCGTGAGGCACACCCATCTCCTGTGGGTGAATGTCGGATAAAGTCGACCCCACCCGAACTTTAAAAGATCTATCTTGAGAAATAAAAACAGGAAGTCGACCTATATTCCCCATGCCATGGAGTCCTTTAAAACCCCATACTTCCACGTGGATCATAAGCTTTCTCCAAATAAAACCCCCCACTGAAACCAAGTGTTGATTATGGATAAAAACTTCCCTACAAAACGTTTCAAATCTAACAAGATGACCAATCGTGCTATGCCTAGATCTGAACCCACATTGCACGTTAGTAAGCAGTTTGTGGGATTCAAGGTACCAGACAAGTCTACGATTGATCATTTGTTCCATGGTTTTACAAATGCAACTTGTCAAAGCGATAGGGCATTAACTAGTAGGATTAGTTGGATCCTTACCAGGCTTGGGAATAGGAATAATAATTGCTTTCCTCCAATCAGAAGTAAAGTAACCAGGAATCCAGATGTTATTATAAAAATTCAAAAGAACCATCAAGGATGAATCTGGTAAATGTTTCAATAACTGATAATAAATTTCATACGGTCCTACTTAAGTAGCATGGGCTCGACGAAGAGCGTCCTGCAATTCCTCCATAGAGAAATGTCTTTTGTAATCTTCAGCATTTTCGGATGAAAAAGTTATGGACTTCTTTTCAGCTTTATCTCTGACAGATGTAAAAGTATCTGTACTGAAAGCAGAAGATGAGTTATGAGAAACGTTGTCTGCCAATTCAGGCGCGTGCGCGGGGGGGGGGGGGAATCATATCCCCCAGATCCCCCGCCACGGCTTTCGCGCCTGTATGACTGAATTAGGCATCAGGGGGAAGTATAGGAGTTAGCCTTACTTTTTCATTTGATGTTGATCGTGAACGACGTTGAGATGAAGCATCCATCTCGTCAGTCATATCAACAAGCCAAGCATCAAAGGAATTGCTAACTGAAGCAGGTCGCATTTCAATGTTTAACAAACCGCCCCGAAGAGCAATCTTTTTTAGATGAAACTTTGTGTTTTCCTGGCTGAGAAAGACTGCTAGGGCCTGGCACCACGGCAGTCGATCTACCTGAAGGATTCTATAAATCCAAAGACACTTGGGTCATTGTGGTAGTTCTCTTGTGTTTTTGAATAGCTTCTTGTTGTTTTTGAGCTGCCTTGTCGGCTTATTTTGTAGCTTTTTCGACATCTGAAAGCTTTTTGTATTTAGCTTCATCATATCGCCACGTTAGCTCAGTGTTGATGGCAACACGTCGTATGGAGACCTTGACTGCCCCAGCATAGGACTTCCCTACTACGACACCAATTTCCTTGCCTCGGAAAATGACAAGTGTTTCTCAATTTTGACATGCTGCGCCTTTTTTCCAATGCACATTCTCGCGATTATGCGAGTTTACACAGACAATGTCATTGGTACATGTCTTACTATCGTGGTCAAATTGACCACAACGAGCGAATGCCAATTTTTGGCAGTTAAAACATCGTAACGGATTTGGAACAAAAGGCACAACAGGTATATGCAGATATCCAGCCTTAACAGACTCTGGAAGGGTAGGCGTGTCAAATGTTAAAATCAAAGTATTCGTCGGAAGTTCATTGTTCCGACGAATCTTGATTCTCCTCACTGATGTCACACCCTGTGGTGACAAGTTGTCAATAATTTCATCTTCACTGACTCCTTCCAAATCTATCGACCGAATGACTCCCTCAGAAGAGTTCAGGAAGGAATGTGGCGATACGTTAACTGGTACATTACACAAGACTGTCAACTGTCGATGATCCATTTTTAATCTTTTAACAGTCTTTGGTTCGCCAGCCAAGCCGACAAGCCCTTTCTGAACAGCAAACGGTGACAGTTTGCTCAAGGCTCCATCAACAGAGGCACTGATGACCAGAAACCTTGGCCAGGATACAGAAGTTATTACTTTCGATTTCTTTGAAGTAACAATAGTCCTGATGAAGAATCCGCAACCTCGGTGTGGACCATCTGAAGTTTCGGAGTTATTTTTACCCATACTGTGAGTCATAAAAGTTCATCAACCATGCTCCCATCCACCACCGAGTCCAACAAGGGGACACGAAGCTGTGGATAACCAACAGACACTCATGCCAGGGATACATGCTTGGTATACTCATGCAAGAATAGTATTATGACTCGATTGACCCTAGCCACCGCCCCATGAGCAACAAATACAAATGATGTATATACAATATTTGTTCTTGACAAAAGTAACAAAACAAAGGTTGTTTGCTCTAGAGCTTGGAATGACTAGCCGGTCGGGCCTCTCTGAAACTCTCTGGTCTGGCTGAACTCCAGGCCAAAGTGGTGTGTTACCAGAAAACAAACCCGCAGATGTGTCTCCAACTCAACCACCAGGATCCCATCACCCAGCATTACGGGATGCACCTCACGGCCAACAAGGTGCCCAAAAAGGGGAATTGTGCTGTATTGGCCATTCTCAAAGAGAATGTTACATCACTGCACCACGGTGAGGTTACAGCACGCGCAGGGACCAAAACTAAACAAAATAAAAGCCATCGGACATAAGGCTGGTAAACACTGGGTTCGCAGCCCGGTACCGGCTCCCTCCCAGGGAGAGTTTTAACGACTCAATGGGTAGGTGTAAGACAACTTCACCGATTTCTCTCTCACTAACCACTAACGACTAACCCCTTAACATAGCTGAAATGTGTACCCAGAATAGCGTGCTTGAACCTTAATTGGATATAAGCAGGAATGAATGAAAGCAAAACAAAGTAAAACATTTAATACAGACAGACCTACAGACCTACAGACCTACAGACAGACAGACCTACAGACCTACAGACAGACACACACACACAATACATTAATTCACTATTTAATTGGGGGAGAATGTGGGGGTGGGGTCGACCCCCCCCCCCCCCCCCCCTACCCTGCTCCAAGAACATTAGCTTTTTTAATGTATTTTTCGGGGAAGCAAATAAAACTCGAACAGGGACAAGGTAATGATATAACGCGTATGTTCGGAACACGCTCCCCTGGGCACCAGATGTGACGTGTTTCAGTCAGTTCCTTTGTCCAAGACACGAAAAGAAGATGGGGGATCGAACTTGAATACACTAAAAATTGAACATGTTAGCGTTTATGCAAATAATCTAGAACAAATCCTAGTCATTGAGTGCAAGCCTTAGGTGCTTGCGTCGTAGGATCGAACCACCTCGATGGATCCATTCAATTGATTGTTTTTTTCTTGTTCCATCCAGTGCACAGAAAGCCGTGGTATGTGCTTCCCTGTCTGTGGGAAAGTGCATATACAAGATATTTTGTTGCTAATGGAAACATGTCGCGGGTTTCCTCTGACTGTCAGAATTACCAAATAATTGACCTCCAATAACCGATGCTTATTTAATCAATGTGCTCTAGTGATGTCTTTAAACAATACAAACTTTAACTTTAATCCTAATCATCCTTATTCCTGTTCCTCTTTGAACTCCACGCTGCCAATAGAATCTGGGATTCGACCAAAATGTCCAGTTTCCACCACGACAACATATTATTAATACAATACGTCTGGGAATGGGAATGGAGGACATTACGATGGCGAGCGGGAAGTGCCAGCTCAACACGCCTCTGATAATTGGTTTATTAAAATCCTGTCACACGGTCTCCGAGCAAACCGTTGAGCAGACACCTAGCGCGATCGGTCTGGCCAACCCTGCCATTGACACGTCTAGACTTTTTAATAGTCTGTCACATGCACGGCCGTCAATACGACGGCTCGGGTCGCGGCCACTCGCAGACAGGTACTTGTCGACAATACGTAGTTGATGTTCACGCCGGGCGGTGGACGGCTCGTGTGATGTCACTGGACACGTGCACGGACGGGGGAGTCCACTGGACACGTGCACGGACGGGAGAGTCCACTGCACACGTGCACGGACGGGGGAGTCCACTGGACACGTGCACGGACGGGGAAATTCACTGGACACGTGCACGGACGGGGAGTCCACTGGACACTGGAAGAAGACCTGGTCGGAACTCGTGTTAATGTGAACCAGTAGGGAAACATCAATGCAAACCAAAAACATAACCCCCCCCCCCCCCCCACCACCACCACCACCACCACTAAAAAAAAGAAGAGCCACAAAAAAGACCAAACAAACAAAAAGAACAAATAACACAATAAACATACACACGCACAAACGCACACACACATACACGCATGCATAAACATATACATATACACACAGATACACACATACACATACATACACGCACATACCCACTCACTCACACACATACACATACATACGCACACACACACACACACACACACAGACACATACACACACACATACATACATACATACACACACACACATATACATACACACACACACATATACACACACATATACATACACACACACACATACACACATATACACATACATACACACACATATATACACACATATATACATACACACACACACACATACACACACACACGCGCGCGCGCGCGCGCACACACACACACACAAAATAAGAAAACAATGCAAACAGAACAGAACAGAGCAAAACCAAAAACCACCCGTCCATCCTTTCATCCACCCGTCCATCCTTTCATCCACCCGTCCATCCCTTCATCCATCCTTTCATCCACCCGTCCATCCTTTCATCCACCCGCCCATCCTTTCATCCACCCGTCCATCCCTTCGTCCATCCTTTCATCCATTCATCCATCCCTTCATCCACCCGTCCATCCCTTCATCCACCCGTCCATCCCTTCATCCCTTCATCCACCCGTCCATCCCTTCATCCATCCTTTCATCCACCCGTCCATCCTTTCATCCACCCGTCCATCCCTTCAGCCACCCGTCCATCCCTTCGTCCATCCTTTCATCCACCCATCCATCCTTTCATCCACCCATCCATCCCTTCATCCACCCGTCCATCCCTTCATCCACCCGTCTATCCCTTCATCCATCCTTTCATCCACCCGTCCATCCTTTCATCAACCCGTCCATCCCTTCATCCACCCGTCCATCCCTTCGTCCATCCTTTCATCCATTCATCCATCCTTTCATCCACCCGTCCATCCTTTCATCCACCCGTCCATCCCTTCATCCACCCGTCCATCCCTTCGTCCATCCTTTCATCCACCCATCCATCCTTTCATCCACCCATCCATCCCTTCATCCACCCGTCCATCCCTTCATCCACCCGTCTATCCCTTCATCCATCCTTTCATCCACCCGTCCATCCTTTCATCAACCCGTCCATCCCTTCATCCACCCGTCCATCCCTTCGTCCATCCTTTCATCCACCCATCCATCCTTTCATCCACCCGTCCATCCCTTCATCCACCCGTCCATCCCTTCATCCACCCGTCTATCCCTTCATCCACCCATCCATCCTTTCATCCACCCGTCCATCCTTTCATCCACCCGTCCATCCCTTCATCCACCCGTCCATCCTTTCATCCACCCGTCCATCCCTTCGTCCACCCATCCATCCTTTCACCCACCCGTCCATCCCTTCATCCATCCTTTCATCCACCCGTCCATCCTTTCATCCACCCGTCCATACTTTCATCCACCCGTCCATCCCTTCGTCCACCCATCCATCCTTTCACCCACCCGTCCATCCCTTCATCCATCCTTTCATCCACCCGTCCATCCTTTCATCCACCCGTCCATCCTTTCATCCACCCATCCATCCCTTCATCCACCCATCCATCCCTTCATCCACCCGTCCATCCCTTCATCCACCCGTCCATCCTTTCATCAACCCGTCCATCCTTTCATCCACCCGTCCATCCTTTCATCAACCCGTCCATCCCTTCATCCACCCATCCATCCTTTCATCAACCCGTCCATCCTTTCATCCACCCGTCCATCCTTTCATCCACCCATCCATCGTGTCCGTGGGATGGTGCATCCCTTGGCGCTAATGGAAGAGCTGCAAATGCCGGCGGCAGCGGGTTTGCTTTCTAATTATTCTCCTCAACCGTATATCCTACGCAATATAACCGTGATTAAAATGTGTTGAGAGTTTAGTTATTTAAAACAGTTATTTATTTCTACTAATCCATTCATCCATACATCGATCCATTCATCCTTCCTTCCATCCATCCATCCATCCATTCGTCCATCCATTCATCCATCCATCCATGCAGCACTTTTCCTTTCTAAGTATCTTTGTGATCCTTAGATGTCTGTCCGACGCCATATAATTAAAATAATTAAAATGTTAAATAAAACATTTCTTTCTTTTTGTATTCATATACTTACCTTTTCTGATACCCAATAGCTGATAGGTTTTTTTAATGCTAGGGTGTCGTTAAACATTCCATCCATCCATCCATCCATCCATCCCGTCTTCCGTTAATCTGTCCGTCCACCCACCAATTCATCCTTCCAGCTTCATATGTAAATTTCATTTACTTAACGTTCCTTCCCCGTTCATTTATTGAAAAGCCTTTTATAACATGATCATGATCATGATCTGTAAAGTTTCAAAATGAACACAATAAGAGGTCACTACATTTAACGCTGTGGATGAACACGATTGCTTCTAGACATCGGTATCCACTTGCTTTGTTTCCTATATGCCGACGATACTACAGTGTACACTACTAGCAACTAATGCTCACGATTTGCAAAAATATCTAAATGCCTTTTTGGAATATTGCAAAAAATGGAAACTTAAAGTAAATAGTGAGAAAAAAAAAAATAATAATAATATTTAATGCAAATGCAAATGACTATAAGAAAATGTTTACTCTCGGAGATCAGTCTTTTGAAAATGTAAAAGAATACAAATATTTAGGTTTAACGTTCACTAAGCAAAGCAAATTTAAAATAAAACAATGTTTAACTTAGCGTGCAACTAAAGCAATATACATGTATTTTGCTATATTTAAAGCCAAGAATAACAATTTGCCAATTGATTGCAAGCTTAAACTATTTGACTCAATGGTTCTCCCGATACATTTGTATGCCTGTGAAATCGGGGAATACAAAAATGTGAATATAATAGAAAATACAATCTAATTAAAATTAGCTCCACTATTACATGTGGATCTAACACCAGCCAGTTGGAGCTCATGTCCACCAATCAAAACCTTACTTACAGAATCCTGCCAGTGATTTAAAAATAATTTGAAAACATTCCGAATTATCCTGAGGGTATACGACATGTTTCGTGTGAATTACGAATACCTTATTTAGACCAGTAGAACTAATTTTAATCGGATTGCTAACAACACTCTCCAGAACAACACACCCATGGGGTGGGGTGGGGGGACACCGAATGTTTTTTTCTTAAATTAAACGAAAATGCCCGAATCTTGATATAAACGTTTATTCATATTTGTATTACTACCAAACAGTTATATAGGGTTCCAAACGAATCACGGCGCATTTTTACATATATATATAAGATTGTGAGTAGAATGATGAAAATATATGATGAAACGTTTTTTCACCTTTTTTTTAACTTCTCCGCTGTTTTACCCGAGTGTCAAGATTTGGAGGCGGTGCGGTGTGTGTGAGTGTATGTGTGTGTGTGTGTGTGTGTGTGTGTGTGTGTGTGGGGGAGGGGGTAGCTGATCCCCGCCTACAGAAATACTCCCAGTACTGGTTTTGGCAAAACAGTGCTCATAATAGGTGTTCGCGAAAGATGATCATATCCTGCCCCACTGGTGGCACCTGTAAACCCAAGTCAACAAATCATATTTTTGTTAACAAAATCAGCGACAACATCTGGTCGGGTTTTACAAAGCAACAACAAAATTAGAATTATGGATGATCCATCGTACATCGGATGGAAGTCTCTTGTCTTTCGCTACTAGACGCTGGCCTTTCAATGTTATGATAACGTTTGTTTTGTTTAACGACACCACTAGAGCACATTGGTTTATTAATCATCGGCTATTGGATATGAAACATTTTGTAATTATGACATATAGTCTTAGCGAGGAAACCCGCTACATTTTTCCATTTGTAACAAAAAAGGAAAGGAAATGGTTTATTTAACGACGCACTCAACACATTTTATTTACGGTTATATGGCGTCAGACATATGGTTAAGGATCATACAGATACTGAGGGAGGAAACCCGCTGTCGCCACTTCATGGGCTACTCTTTTCGATTAGCAGCAAGGGATCTTTTATATGCACCATCCCACAGACAAGATAACACATACCACAGTCTTTGATATACCAGTCGTGGTGCACTGGCGAAATAGCCCAATGGGTCCACAGACGGGGATCGATCCCAGACCGACCGCGCATCAAGCAAACGCTTTACCCCTGGGCTACGTCCCGCCCCCCATTAGTAGCAAGGCATCTTTTATGTGTCATATCACAGACAGAATTATTTTGTTCGTTATGTGCTTATGCATGTTTCATGAATGTGGGTAACTATACAATTGTCCTTTACAATTATGTTTTTAATTTGGTTTTATTTTTAAACGGTCTCCGATTAGCTGAAAATTACCTAGTAAAATTCTAATAATTAATCATACCACCACCACCACCACCATCATGAATGTTTAATACAGCAAGTCCAGATATCACATTTAAAATGTCATTCTTTTAACTATTTCCAAAGCACTGTCGCATATTAACAAATAATGCTTTAGTTCCATCATTACTAATGTTAAGCAATTTGCTTCAGCATTCCTGCCGACGAGCATACATGTTCTGTAGACACCGGTCTATTGAAATGCATAGCATGTATTTATTTCACACAGTAGATAGCAGCGCGCTGCGATATTCTGGTATTTCACCAGCAGCTGCCGTCGAAGATTTCCAATTGAGGGCGTACGCACGGGCTCATATCTTACTACGTTACGCAACAAAAATCAATCGTGCAGTCGGGCCCAGTCGGTCTGCGGAGAACGGCCCATGCCTCGAGTTCCCCACATGCGTCAAATAGGTGGCATCTCTCTCTTTCTCTCGCTCGCTCGCTCTGCGATCGATGGTGTTCAGCAAACTCCCACGCGTCTCTGCCAGAAGCACGTGATCACTTCACTCCCGCCATCGCGGAGGAATACAGCGAGCATGCGCACATAGATAATCATTGTTGTGGCGGGCGCGGTGCACCAGAGTACCATATGGCATTGTATTTGATAATGTAGAAAGTCTGCGTAGTGTCAGAAGAATACCAGTGCAGATATTGGGGTGGGAGAAGGTATGTGTGGGGTGTGGGACGGACGGAGAATGCAGGAAACCTTCAATAATTATTAATAGTGAATTAGATATAATTATACTCAGTTGTTTTTCTCAATAATCTGTTTTCAGCTTTAGCATTGACATGCCCATAACAGACGTGCTTTACCTTTCAGTGGCTGTAAGCACGTGTAGAGGTATTGTCTGACTGCTATGTGATGCTTTGCTGACGAAAAAGTTAAAGTTAAAGCTACTTTTGTTCAAGGACACCACTAGAGCACAATGATTTATTAATCGTCGGCTATTGGATGTCAAACATTTGGTAATTTTGAAACATACTCTTAGAGAGGAAACCAGTAGTAGCAAGGAATCTTTTATATGCACCATCCTACAGACAGAATAGCACATACCACGACCATTGATATACCAGACGTGGTGAACTGGCTGGAACGAGAAATAGCCCAATGGGATCCATCATTACTGACGAAGTTCCAAATCAAAATGATAACAGGTCCGTAGGAAGAATATTTGAGGGGAGGGGCAGTTAGTTAGGAAGTGCTCCCTAGCAAAATGTCTATTATATACCTTTTCATTTTTTAATATGTATTAAGACAAAAATGTAAATCTTATGGTCGTCAAATCGGGGTTGGGAACAGGCCTGTCCCGGTTCCTAAGAGCCTGTGATGACAGCTTATGCAGAACCTCGCGATTTGAGACGTAGAATGTTGATAGTATATTACATACTAATGGACGGAAATAAGGGAACGTGGTACTTGAAACCATATTTAATTCACTATTATAGTCCGTCTGCATCAAACAGGAACCAGTGATTTGCAATCTAATTTTATACTGAATAAAGTTAAAATTCGTATAACAACATAAGCTTTAAACCCATACCAACTCAAATATTTAAATAATAATAATAAATTCCATGTAAATAAAAATACGGGGTGAAGACAAAATGCTAGAACAGCCACTGAATGCAGCTTTACTTGCACTGTCACTTTAAAAGTAATCGAGAATGTAGTACACATAGATGCAGTACATGCTTTACTTTGGCTGTTCCGTCAATTGCTTTCATACCTGTATCAAAAATAATATTTAACCTATGCAATTTAATGGTAATTTGTAAATAAATTTTATTTATTTATTTAGACTGATTTTTTTCTCCAAAAATGTTATTTGAGTTGGTATGGGTTTAAAACTGAATAACATGCTTTTTATATGAATTTTAACTCTTTTTATTATAGAGTTAAGTATTAATTCATCGGTTTCTTTTTCACGCAAACGGACTAGAGTAGTTAGGCTTGTTTGAGGATGTTTCGGTTGCAGTCAACATTTGCTGTTACTATTTATGTGTACCCGTATTTCTTTCCATCAGTATATCATAAGGTCATCATAGCAACTAATATTGCTCAGTTCGTTAAACATATATACCGGTGTCTACCGCCTTGCATGAAATGTTAAGCGTCGAATCAATACTAGAATTCCTCAGAAAGGTACGGGGAAAGAGGCTTTATGATAACTTAATTACAACTGAAGTACATTCTGAGTTATTGACTAATTAATAAATATTATGCTTTCAACGAAGTTGAAAGTGCACCGTGTAATTTGAAACGCTTTCCATCAGGGACGTTCCACTTGTAACAATAACAAAAGACAAAGTACTTTGCAACACTCTGTGGACACATGATCAATCGAAAAACAAATATTTATCGACATTCTATCTGTAGAACAAAGACCAGTACTAGTAGTATCCGACTTTGCCAATGATGGTTATAAATACAAAATTCAAAACTGTCATTAGTAAAAATAAGTACGTAAATATTTGCGACCGTAGACCGTTTGTAACGATAAAAAAACGTATAAAACAGTAAAATATCTAAGACTGTAATAAAGAAGACTTTTTTTCATGCAGATACACAACTATGATGGGTAGTGTTCAGGAGAAGGCAACGAAAACTGTGTGTGATTTACAAAACATCATATTTTATTGTATGTGCATGTATATAGGAGAGGACCTAATAATTTGACAATATTATTTTTTTCAACTAAAACACTATCAAAACATGCTGAAAGGGAAAAAAGGATATTTGCCATACATTTTAAAATACAGGGACTCATTTAGTGTCTAACATATGGTTATTCCACACTTAGCTTTTTATAACAGTTTTCCAGAATGTAACGTAACAATAAAAGGTAAACTAATCTTTCTAACATATTGTAAAACTAAAGAAAAAAAGCTTTCATAGAATATATTTCCAAGTATTTGTTTGTTTTGAAAAAAAAAATCTTATACTAAAAATAAGAAGGCTTTGTTTAATTTGTACGTGAAATGGAAAGCAGATAACCCTGTAGAGTTTTACTATACACATACGAGTCGAAGGGTCGGGGATGGTAATCAAACATCACACTCACACTGTACTGTATACTATACACATACGAGTCGAAGGGTCGGGGATGGTAATCAAACATCACACTGTAAACATTATAACTGGTCTTTTCACTTTGTCCTATGGAAAGAAGATAACCCTGTAGAGTTTTACTATACACATACGAGTCGAAGGGTCGGGGATGGTAATCAAACATCACACTGTAAACATTATAACTGGTCTTTTCACTTTGTCCTATGGAAAGAAGATAACCCTGTAGAGTTTTACTATACACATACGAGTCGAAGGGTCGGGGATGGTAATCAAACATCACACTGTAAACATTATAACTGGTCTTTTCACTTTGTCCTATGGAAAGCAGATAACCCTGTAGAGTTTTACTATACACATACGAGTCGAAGGGTCGGGGATGGTAATCAAACATCACACTGTAAACATTATAACTGGTCTTTTCACTTTGTCCTATGGAAAGCAGATAACCCTGTAGAGTTTTACTATACACATACGAGTCGAAGGGTCGGGGATGGTAATCAAACATCACACTGTAAACATTATAACTGGTCTTTTCACTTTGTCCTATGGAAAGCAGATAACCCTGTAGAGTTTTACTATACACATACGAGTCGAAGGGTCGGGGATGGTAATCAAACATCACACTGTAAACATTATAACTGGTCTTTTCACTTTGTCCTATGGAAAGCAGATAACCCTGTAGAGTTTTACTATACACATACGAGTCGAAGGGTCGGGGATGGTAATCAAACATCACACTGTAAACATTATAACTGGTCTTTTCACTTTGTCCTATGGAAAGCAGATAACCCTGTAGAGTTTTACTATACACATACGAGTCGAAGGGTCGGGGATGGTAATCAAACATCACACTGAGCGTTTTCAGGGCTCATCAGCCTCATGTGTTGTAGTCATTGCATTTCAATTCCATTTAAGGTTCAAGTACGCTACGTAGGGCTCACACCTCGGCTATCTAGACTATAGTTAGTTTGTTAGTTTGTTAGTGGTTAGTTAGAGAGATGTTGGTGTACTGACCTTACACCTACCCACTGAACTCTTTAAAACTCGCTCTGGATGGGAACCGGAACAGGGATGCGAACCCTGTACCTACCAGCTTTAGGTCCGCTTGCTTAACTACTAAGTACACCACCGACAGCCGTACATTGTATTCGTTGGGGGTTTGTTATTGCACACGGCGAGTTACGTTCTTGCTAGTATGTATTTGATTAGTTCTCAGACGTTTGTGTTATTTTTATGCTGAATATAGTGTTTAGACGGAAATCAGGGCACCCTCAAATATTTCAATGCAAATTCCTTCTGATTGTCCAGTAAAGTGCCAGTCCATACGTCAATGAGTTGCACCGTTCCATATTAAACTTTATACCAAACACGTTTTCCCACTTTAAGTGGCAAACACCTGCCCTTCGGAATCACCTGTGTTCTAGGTCTTGTATGGCCACTGCGAAGGATACTGATATTTGATTCTAGATCCACATACTACATTCCCCTACTTTGTAGAAGGAAAGAAAGAAAGAAGGGGGAAAAGAAAGAAGAAAAAAGTAAACGAAAGAAAAAGAAAAAAAGAAATGTTTTATTTAACGACACACTTAACACATTTTAACTATTTTACCATTTACAACATTTGAATGCTTCGTTCATATGATTAAGGATGACAGAGATAATAAGAGGCATGCCGCCACTCCATAGATTAAGGATTACAGAGATAATAAGAGGGAAAACTGCCGCCACTCCATAGATTAAGGATGACAGAGATAATAAGAGGACTGCCGCCACTCCATAGATTAAGGATTGCAGAGATAATAAGAGGGGAAACTGCCGCCACTCCATAGAATGACAGAGATAATAAGAGGACTGCCGCCACTCCATATGATTAAGGATGACAGAGATAATAAGAGGGGAAACTGCCGCCACTCCATAGATTAAGGATGACAGAGATAATAAGAGGACTGACGCCACTCCATATGTTTAAGGATGGCAGAGATAATAAGAGGGGAAATTGCCGCCACTCCATAGATTAAGGATGACAGAGATAATAAGAGGACTGCCGCCACTCCATATGATTAAGGATGACAGAGATAATAAGAGGGGAAACTGCCGCCACTCCATAGATTAAGGATGACAGAGATAATAAGAGGGGAAACTGCCGCCACTCCATATATTAAGGATGACAGAGATAATAAGAGGCATGCCGCCACTCCATAGATTAAGGATGACAGAGATAATAAGAGGACTGCCGCCACTCCATAGATTAAGGATGACAGAGATAATAAGAGGGGAAACTGCCGCCACTCCATAGATTAAGGATGACAGAGATAATAAGAGGACTGCCGCCACTCCATATGATTAAGGATGACAGAGATAATAAGAGGAGAAACTGCCGCCACTCCATAGATTAAGGATGACAGAGATAATAAGAGGACTGCCGCCACTCCATATGATTAAGGATGACAGAGATAATAAGAGGGGAAACTGCCGCCACTCCATAGATTAAGGATGACAGAGATAATAAGAGGGGAAACTGCCGCCACTCAATAGATTAAGGATGACAGAGATAATAAGAGGGGAAACTGCCGCCACTCCATAGATTAAGGATGACAGAGATAATAAGAGGACTGCCGCCACTCAATAGATTAAGGATGACAGAGATAATAAGAGGGGAAACTGCCGCCACTCCATAGATTAAGGATGACAGAGATAATAAGAGGGGAAACTGCCGCCACTCCATAGATTAAGGATGACAGAGATAATAAGAGGGGAAACTGCCGCCACTCCATAAATTAAGGATGACAGAGATAATAAGAGGGGAAACTGCCGCCACTCAATAGATTAAGGATGACAGAGATAATAAGAGGGGAAACTGCCGCCACTCCATAGATTAAGGATGACAGAGATAATAAGAGGGGAAACTGCCGCCACTCAATAGATTAAGGATGACATAGATAATAAGAGGGGGAACTGCCGCCACTCCATAGATTAAGGTTGACAGAGATAATAAGAGGGGAAACTGCCGCCACTCCATAGATTAAGGATGACAGAGATAATAAGAAGGGAAACTGCCGCCACTCCATAGATTAAGGATGACAGAGATAATAAGAGGGGAAACTGCCGCCACTCCATAGATTAAGGATGACAGAGATAATAAGAGGACTGCCGCCACTCCATAGATTAAGGATGACAGAGATAATAAGAGGGGAAACTGCCGCCACTCCATAGATTAAGGATGACAGAGATAATAAGAGGGGAAACTGCCGCCACTCAATAGATTAAGGATGACAGAGATAATAAGAGGGGAAACTGCCGCCACTCCATAGATTAAGGATGACAGAGATAATAAGAGGGGAAACTGCCGCCACTCAATAGATTAAGGATGACAGAGATAATAAGAGGGGAAACTGCCGCCACTCCATAGATTAAGGTTGACAGAGATAATAAGAGGGGAAACTGCCGCCACTCCATAGATTAAGGATGACAGAGATAATAAGAAGGGAAACTGCCGCCACTCCATAGATTAAGGATGACAGAGATAATAAGAGGGGAAACTGCCGCCACTCCATAGATTAAGGATGACAGAGATAATAAGAGGGGAAACTGCCGCCACTCCATAGATTAAGGATGACAGAGATAATAAGAGGGGAAACTGCCGCCACTCCATAGATTAAGGATGACAGAGATAATAAGAGGGGAAACTGCCGCCACTCCATAGATTAAGGATGACAGAGATAATAAGAGGGGAAACTGCCGCCACTCCATAGATTAAGGATGACAGAGATAATAAGAGGGGAAACTGCCGCCACTCCATAGATTAAGGATGACAGAGATAATAAGAGGGGAAACTGCCGCCACTCCATAGATTAAGGATGACAGAGATAATAAGAGGGGAAACTGCCGCCACTCCATAGATTAAGGATGACAGAGATAATAAGAGGGGAAACTGCCGCCACTCCATAGATTAAGGATGACAGAGATAATAAGAGGGGAAACTGCCGCCACTCCATAGATTAAGGATGACAGAGATAATAAGAGGGGAAACTGCCGCCACTCCATAGATTAAGGATGACAGAGATAATAAGAGGGGAAACTGCCGCCACTCCATAGATTAAGGATGACAGAGATAATAAGAGGGGAAACTGCCGCCACTCCATAGATTAAGGATGACAGAGATAATAACAGGACTGCCGCCACTCCATAGATTAAGGATGACAGAGATAATAACAGGACTGCCGCCACTCCATAGATTAAGGATGACAGAGATAATAAGAGGGGAAACTGCCGCCACTCCATAGATTAAGGATGACAGAGATAATAAGAGGACTGCCGCCACTCCATAGATTAAGGATGACAGAGATAATAAGAGGGGAAACTGCCGCCACTCCATAGATTAAGGATGACAGAGATAATAAGAGGACTGCCGCCACTCCATAGATTAAGGATGACAGAGATAATAAGAGGGGAAACTGCCGCCACTCCATAGATTAAGGATGACAGAGATAATAAGAGGACTGCCGCCACTCCATAGATTAAGGATGACAGAGATAATAAGAGGGAAAACTGCCGCCACTCCATAGATTAAGGATGACAGAGATAATAAGAGGGGAAACTGCCGCCACTCCATAGATTAAGGATGACAGAGATAATAAGAGGGGAAACTGCCGCCACTCAATAGATTAAGGATGACAGAGATAATAAGAGGGGAAACTGCCGCCACTCCATAGACTACTCTTGTCGAGGGGCGGGACGTAGCCTAGTGCTAGAGTGCTCACTTGATACGCTGTCAGTCTGAGATCGATCCCAATCATTAGGCCCATTAGGCCATTTCTCGTTCGAGCCAGTACACCACGATTGGTATAGCAAGGCTGTGGTATATGTTATCCTATCTGTGGGATGGTGCATATAAAAGATCCCTTGCTACTAATGGAAACAAATGTAACGGGTTGCCTCTCTAAGATTATGTCCAAATTACCAAATATTTGACATCCAATAGATGATGATGAATAAATCAGTGTGCTCCAGTGATGTCATTTAACAAAACATAAACTTACCCTTTTCGATTAGCAGCAAGATATCTTTTATATGCATTATCCACAGATAGGATAATACATACCACGGCCTTTGTAAAGGAAAAAAAAGAAGAAAATAAGACAAATACAGAAAGATAAAAGTAAACCGTTTTTTTGTGTTGAACGACGCCGCAGCAGCTGCTCAGATGCTATCAATCATATATGGACAACCTCACGCTTAGGCTACAGGACAGCCTTATCATATACCAGTCGTGGAGCACTGGTCGTGAAGAAGGGCAGTATGAATCACAGGAGAACCAGGACAGATAGTGAAGTCCAGACTGAAGTTTATAGGCGAGATAGTTTGGTGAAAGTTTGACCCAGGATGTGTCAGGATTTGAACCATATTCTTCAGCTTGACAGTTCGATGTCTTGACCAACAGACAATGGGGCTCACAAAAAATGTGGCTTAAACTTAACTGTGATTTATTTATGAAAAAGTAGAAAACGAAAAACTAGTATGCAGTACGGCACACTTAGTCTTTACAGAATACTATTGATAGGCGTCACATAATACTACTGATAGACGTCAGAGAATACTACTGATAGGCGTCACAGAATACTATTGATAGGCGTCACAGAATACTACTGATAGGCGTCAGAGAATACTACTGATAGGCGTCACAGATTACTGCTGATATGTAAAAAGACATTAAAAAGGACACTTAAACAGGCGGGTTTGGGTGTCAACATAGCCGTGTTACTTCCTCCCTGGATCCGCCAATGTGTTTATTGCATACAGAAATGCAAATCTTATCGACAAAACCAGCTGTTACAATTACCGAAGGAAAGATCGCCGCTTGTTGCATATTAACAAGAAAATCTTGCTGTCACTTCGTACGTTACTGTAACAGATGGCAAATGTAATTGTGATAGTCCGGCTTTGCCACTGACACGTGAAAAGAAAATCATACACACAGGTTAGCTATGAAAAATGTCCTTCCAAAGAAATCTCGGAAGAAACATAGAGAAACAAAATTGTGCCTTTGAGTTTGAGGCAACAAAATAAAAAACGCAATAACTGTGAAGGCGGCGTCACACCATACGAGCGTCTCGTACGAGAACAGACGACCGCACAGTAACCGGTGAGATCTCAATGTTATCTTGTCACTGTCGGCTATTCTCGTACGAAACACTTGTATAGTGTGGCGTCACCTTTACTCCAAATACTAAACATTATCTACAAATCCACATGTCTAAAACATGCATAAAGCATGGGAAATCGTTTGTTAAACTACTTTAATGTGCCGAAAGAACAGACACATCATGTCAAATACTCAGATCTTAGTATGCATGTTATAAATAGCTATTGTCACAGATATTACTTAGCTTTAGATAAAACAACAAAAATTACGGTTCCAGGACCTTTTGCAGGGAGAGGGTCCAAAACTACTTATACAACGTTCTGCACTAAATATAAATACTCTAAAATGGATTTTTAAAAGGTTTTCGAAAGCAGGGGAGGGGCAGGGGGTAGTCCAGACCCCCGAACCCCATCAGCGGCCGAAATAACCACATTATTAACACATTTGGATTCATTTGGTATGTGACATATAAGAAGACAACATGAAATATCATGAAATCAACTGCATAACAGTTGTAGATACCGACTTGGACATTGATATTATGATCAACAGATACACTTGAACTGTACGACTTGGACATTGATATTATGATCAACAGATACACTTGAACTGTACGACTTGGACATTGATATTATGATCAACAGATACACTTGAACTGTACGACTTGGACATTGATATTATGATCAACAGATACACCTGAACTGTACGACTTGGACATTGATATTATGATCAACAGATACACTTGAACTGTACGACTTGGACATTGATATTATGATCAACAGATACACTTGAACTGTACGACTTGGACATTGATATTATGATCAACAGATACACTTGAACTGTACGACTTGGACATTGATATTATTATCAACAGATACACCTGAACTGTACGACTTGGACATTGATATTATGATCAACAGATACACCTGAACTGTACGACTTGGACATTGATATTATGATCAACAGATACACTTGAACTGTACGACTTGGACATTGATATTATTACCAACAGATACACTTGAACTGTACGACTTGGACATTGATATTATTATCAACAGATACACTTGAACTGTACGACTTGGACATTGATATTATTATCAACAGATACACCTGAACTGTACGACTTGGACATTGATATTATGATCAACAGATACACTTGAACTGTACGACTTGGACATTGATATTATGATCAACAGATACACTTGAACTGTACGACTTGGACATTGATATTATTATCAACAGATACACTTGAACTGTACGACTTGGACATTGATATTATGATCAACAGATACACTTGAACTGTACGACTTGGACATTGATATTATGATCAACAGATACACTTGAACTGTACGACTTGGACATTGATATTATGATCAACAGATACACTTGAACTGTACGACTTGGACATTGATATTATGATCAACAGATACACTTGAACTGTACGACTTGGACATTGATATTATGATCAACAGATACACTTGAACTGTACGACTTGGACATTGATATTATGATCAACAGATACACCTGAACTGTACGACTTGGACATTGATATTATTATCAACAGATACAATTGAACTGTACGACTTGGACATTGATATTATGATCAACAGATACACTTGAACTGTACGACTTGGACATTGATATTATGATCAACAGATACACTTGAACTGTACGACTTGGACATTGATATTATGATCAACAGATACACTTGAACTGTACGACTTGGACATTGATATTATGATCAACAGATACACCTGAACTGTACGACTTGGACATTGATATTATGATCAACAGATACACTTGAACTGTACGACTTGGACATTGATATTATGATCAACAGATACACCTGAACTGTACGACTTGGACATTGATATTATGATCAACAGATACACTTGAACTGTACGACTTGGACATTGATATTATGATCAACAGATACACCTGAACTGTACGACTTGGACATTGATATTATGATCAACAGATACACCTGAACTGTACGACTTGGACATTGATATTATGATCAACAGATACACTTGAACTGTACGACTTGGACATTGATATTATTATCAACAGATACACCTGAACTGTACGACTTGGACATTGATATTATGATCAACAGATACACTTGAACTGTACGACTTGGACATTGATATTATTATCAACAGATACACTTGAACTGTACGACTTGGACATTGATATTATTATCAACAGATACACCTGAACTGTACGACTTGGACATTGATATTATGATCAACAGATACACTTGAACTGTACGACTTGGACATTGATATTATGATCAACAGATACACTTGAACTGTACGACTTGGACATCGATATTATGATCAACAGATACACTTGAACTGTACGACTTGGACATTGATATTATGATCAACAGATACACTTGAACTGTACGACTTGGACATTGATATTATGATCAACAGATACACCTGAACTGTACGACTTGGACATTGATATTATTATCAACAGATACACTTGAACTGTACGACTTGGACATTGATATTATTATCAACAGATACACTTGAACTGTACGACTTGGACATTGATATTATGATCAACAGATACACTTGAACTGTACGACTTGGACATTGATATTATGATCAACAGATACACTTGAACTGTACGACTTGGACATTGATATTATCATCAACAGATACACCTGAACTGTACGACTTGGACATTGATATTATGATCAACAGATACACCTGAACTTTCGACTTAAAATCTGTGACGTGGCTTAACTTTCGAACAAAATTAAAGGAACTATATATGTAAATATATTTTGAAAATAATTACAATGTTTATCCAAAGTATTTCAGAGTTTTCAGATATTTTTCTTTTTGGAACAATGAATTAATTTCCTTATTATCATGTGAGAAAGAACACTTTTAAAAAATGTTTTTGGGTTTTTTTTCGTATTAAAAACTCCCTCCGTGATTACTTTCTTCTAGTGTTAAACGAAAACACTGCAGAGGTTAGATAGCTACTTTTTATAAAGTATTTAATGTTTAATATCTATTTTAATGTAAAACCCCCAAAATACAGCTCAAATTTGTCCGATTCAGGATCATGTCTGATTCAAAATTAATTTACTCTATAGAATATCAATCTGAATTTTGCATATTTTGAATAATATATTTGGATACCGATTGACTATAACCTTTTTATATGTTTAAGATTATCATATTTACAATAATCGCTATTCATAATAAGTTTTCATTTTTTAAAGACACCATTAGAGCTAACTGGTTAATAATCGGTTAGTGGACAGACAGACAGATATTTTATTTTCAAACATTTTGTAATTCTGACATTATTGCTGACACATTTTTCTATTAGCAGCAAGGAATCGTTTATATCTACTTTCCCACAGTCGTGGAGCACTGGTTGGAACAGGAAAAACCCAACCAGAGAATGGGTCCACCTAGGTGTTCGATCCTTTGATCGAAGCACCTGGGGCGAGCGCTCTACCCACTGTGCTAGATCCTGCCTCTACCATTCATAGCAATATAACGTGTCTGATTTTCATTTCCGTCAGTTAAACTTTGCTTTATTTAACGACACCACTAGAACACATTGATTTATTAGTCATCGGCTATTGGATGTCAAACATTTCGTAATTTTGATATTGTCTTAGAGTGGAAACCCGCTACATTATTCCAGTAGTACTAAACGAATATTGTATATGCACCATCCCACAAACAGGATAACACATACAACGGCCGTCGACATACCAGTCAAATGGTGCACTGGCAGGAAAGAGAAATAGACCAATGGCCCACTGACGAGGATCGATCCTAGACCGACAGCGCCACAGGCGAGCGTTTTACCACTGACCTACGTCCCGCGCCTTCTTTTCAATCAAGTGAAATAAAAGTCATTTAAGATAGATCATTAATTGGTTGCAACGAGTGTACCTCTATCATATTCGTCTGGGTTTCGTATCAGTTTATTCTTAGTGGCATGCGGTTATTTTCGTCAAGTCTGATTGCTTAATTATCGGAGTGGACCACTAGAAGCAGAGCTGTGTTCAGAAGACCGAGCGCTCGCGACCAGTTGGACTGGTACCGTCGTGTTCATATCTCATACATTTAAAGTTAAGTGGGACCAAAAACACAGTCTAGCGAGTGATTGCGAGCGCTCTCCCTCCCAAATATGCCCCAGGCGCGGCGTTTTTGAAACATTACATTATGAAATGCAGTGCTTTAATGGCAGGCGTGGATTCACGCGGGGGGGGGGGGGGGGGGGCCCTCCATCCGCCCCCGCCCCCCCCCCCCCTTATTTTTGGTCAAACATCATATATTATAGAATACATAAAAAAATGCAAAGTTATCCCGTCCACCTGTCAAGGACCTTTAAATTATATTTTCAAAAACAACAACAGGATTTAGGGCTCCTTCCATTAAAAACATTATAAAACTTTACACTTTTTGAACAGCTCTCGCTCCTCCTAAATATCTATAGAAAACATATTGATTTTGTGAGGAATATTTTTCGTTTTGTTTTAAAATTTAACTCTTAACTGTTGCTCTGGGTGGGTACCGGTATCGGGATTCGAGTCCAGTATCCACCAGCCTTAAGTCAGATGGGATAACTTAACGACTCCTACCATCGATGCTGATTTCATTACCCAAGTCGCCGTGTAACAAATAGCTCTTGCTTCCTCACAGCTGCCTTTCCATGGGCGCGATATTAACCTCATATAAACCGTACATGGAATCAATTAGATGACGAAGCCAAGCCAAGGTCACCAGATGGTTTTAGTCGTGTGAGGTGCCATGTTCGTATGGTATTTATGGATTTTCATATCAGCACAGTTATGAGACATGCGAAAGACAAACTGATTAGTTATTGGTGGATTCTAAGATGACTTCAGTTCTTAAAGCTGCAATCTCGAGTAAATTTATTTATTAAAGAGTTTGTTTTACGGATAGTGAAACGTCACGACTTTGAGTGTAGTTGGTGACGTCACAGAAAACGAGACACAGTTTGCTTTCGGATCTTTAAACTGATGGCGAGTGTATTCTGTATTGTGATTGGTTAATTACATTCTTTTTCCGGGATCAAATGAAAATAACACGCGGAAAGCTAATGAAGTCATTAGAAAGTGACGTCGTTAGCAATTGAAACAGGCCAAGTTGACGGTTCAAGAGTCTACAGATAGATTGTAGTCAGGTATTTTAAAAATCATTCGCAAACTGTGTGAACTGGCGAAGCCGTTCTCGCATAACTTTGCGGATGATTGTTTTTGTTCATACCCAGATGAATGTAAAAGAAATAACAAACAATACTTATAATTAAATTTGAATCATGCTTACTTTATTTTGAATTATTTTTGGTCTATAAACAATAACGTTCATTAAGACAACTTTCCCATATAAGATGACGTCATCAGATATGACGTTCCCTGATTATGTAATTTTTACGTTCATCGAGAATTGAACAAACTCCCGTTGGTGCGTCTTGACTAATGGGATGACGTAATGTGGAAATGAATGTAACAGAAATTTAATTATTACCAAATATACACTTAGTTCCGTAGAAAAACGATTCAGTTTACAATGGACATAACCATATGGAGTTTTTAGATTTGCGGGTGTTATTGTCTATTTGATGCCCGCAAATGTTTCATTTTTAACCTCAGGCTAACGCTTTCGGTCAAAAATGGCATTTGCGGGATCAAATAGACAATAACATCCACAAATCTAAAAACTCCATATGGTTATCTCCTAAAATGCCTTCTACACGGATATTACGTTTAATGAACTAGTTTTCTTGTGATGCATGACACCATTTGTTTATATAGTAAAGATATACCGGTGTAGTAGACATATCAAAAAGTGTATAGTGTCCATTAGTTCAGGTCAGCAGGTGCTCAGAGCGAGGTTGAAATATATCAGTAACCTTAAAGTTTACTCTAGCTTCAACCTGTAAAAAAGGACACTAAGTTTGGTTAATCTCGTACAAACCTGTAACACATTTGGATAAAGTTACAACAGCGTCAGCGTGAAATACCCTTAATTCCACAAAGAGGCTGACCCAAGGTTTGCGCTGTATATTGTCTATGCTTCGTCGAGGAATGCAGGCACTTCTTATTGCTATCAAATGCAAGGACCATCAACATTGAAAAGAGTGATAATCTACCACAATGTCAAGGCATTAGTGGAACACCTAGAGAATGTCTTACCAGCTTTCCATGTGTCAACTTTGGCGACTATACCATTGCATTATTTGGGCTTTCCAGGTTTTAGATTGTCATGATGCAGAAAGGTCATGTCGCAACATTTTTACTGACAACTGGACCAAAATGAAAAAAGAAACACCTGAAGAAAGTCGGTATATCATGCTATTCACTGACAAAGGGAGAAAGATGCGATTCACACTTATGAAGCACTTGCCTAGAATACCAAGTTGGCCAACACCACTGACCATGACATACTAGATGAGCTAAGATGATACTGATTCCAGTTTGATACCGATGATGAAATCGGAAGACAATGCTCAGTTCAGTGATGAAAGCAGATTTATGTTTACAACACTGTTCCATATTATGACATTATTCTAGGTATTCTGTATACATCACCCATCTGATAGTGATTCATAACTGCCAAAATACCCTTTCGACTGAGATACTTTTTGAATGATGGTATCAGTTTTGTCAGATTTAGGTAACATTTTACTATACATACATGATCCATTTTATTAATCTATCATTCTCACCACAGGGAACACCATTTTCTTACTCTGGTATTTACTTCAAGTTATTTATTTCTGGGCCCATTGTTTTCTAACTTGACACAAAAATAGGTTTTTTGGGTTGTTTTTTTTTGTTTGTTATTTCCAAAACACTTTTACTTTTCTTCTTATGTCAAATTAAAAAATAATATTTATGGAGGCTGGGAAAGACAATACTGTGGCAATAAATATATAAGATAATGATATTAACGATATTTGAAATGGCTTGGTAAAAACCATTAGAAAATTTCACCATTTCGAGGCCATTTTGAATGTTGAGCATAATGGCGGCCATCTTGCGTTTTGAAAATTATTTTATTGAATTGGCCATCCTTGAATTGAAATAAATCGATGCAAAAAGTATCCAAATCGACCAACATTTTCATATATAAGTAAGTTTTCCCGTTGACCTCCAGCAAAAATAATTAGGGGGTCTGAGTGGTCATGTTGGACAAAATTTATAAAAAATCGGTTAGCACTATCGGATTCCTTGGAAAAAATCCATGTGGAATCAACTTCAAACACAAAGTAAATACTTTCCAAAAAGAGAACAAATCAGAGACTGACTACTGGGCAAATGGAAAACACTGAGTTAATCATATTTAACAGTGGCAAACCTTTTACAGCACGCCGGGGCCATTCTTCCATTTTGCCCCCTGGGTATTACTGTTTACAAACATGGGTCTGTCGCTTTAACAGTTATTGTTTGATTGCGAAACCTTTCTAATAACTAACCATGGGGGGATTGGTGTTTTGTTGTGTTTTGCTGTTTGTTTGTTTGTTTGTTTGTTAATTTGTTTGTTGATCTTTTAGTGGGAAATTGTTTGTTGTTGTTGATTGATTGGTAAATAATGCTTTTTGACGGGAGGGCAATACTGCTGCTTTAAGTTCTTTAAATAATAATTTGCAGGAACTTTATCCAGGTAAGCCATCCATGCAGTCTTGGTGGAAACGGTTAATACCTTTTGTCACCTGAAGATCGATTTTGTAAACACGAAAACATTAATTAGAGACATGTTTCTGTTTTCTTTTCTAAACCCTGAACGCCATTTGACGTGACAGCTGAAGTATCGGAAGTGACATGCTTTGTGTGTAGTGCTAAAAAGGTCATTAGTTCAATTCGCCAATCCTGACATTAACAATGCCATTTGGAGATTATAATAACACGGGGCGTGTGTCCCATACGGAATTTATGAAACGAGGTTTTGAATTAATATGATTCTGAAACAAGTTTCAGACATTTCGTTGCCTAGGAGATGTATTATCGTAGCCTAGGAGATGTATATAATTAACGGTACAGAATCCTCTGAAATATTGCACTGTTCAAATTTACGATTTGGTGTTGATAATATTCATTTCTAGACATTTGCTATGTTTCACACTTTCCCGAAAACTGAAGACAATGTCTTGGTGTCACCATTTGACGTGCCAGAATTTGATTTGGTTCTTGTAAATGCCTTTTAGCAGGGGCAAATTCAGAATCTTGTCGGTGGTGGGGGTGGAGGTGGGTGGGGGTGGATCAATTGTTTTCTAAAAGGGCAAGATTGAGTTTTTGTAAGGGAAATAAGCCAAGCTCTCCAAGGGAGCGGGGTCTGTCGGAGGGTCGAGGGCAGGCTCTCCAAGGGAGCGGGGTCTGTCGGAGGGTCGAGGGCAGGCTCTCCAAGGGAGCGGGGTCTGTCGGAGGGTCGAGGGCAGGCTCTCCAAGGGAGCGGGGTCTGTCGGAGGGTCGAGGGCAGGCTGTCCAAGGGAGCGGGGTCTGTCGGAGGGTCGAGGGCAGGCTCTCCAAGGGAGCGGGGTCTGTCGGAGGGTCGAGGGCAGGCTCTCCGGACAGTATTGAAATAAAAATGTTCAGATACATGTTTTCAGGTCTCCTGTGGCACTCCTCTAGATCCGACAATGCCGAGACAGTGAGTTTGTGTGAACACCGATGAAACTGCTATCACTGTAAGTGGGGTGATATCACACAGCTTAGTTTAACTGTCCACTAGCCCTAGGCTGCGGCACTTTTCTAGGGAGAGGGCATGCAATATATATAATATTTTCATGATACTATGAAGCCTCCCCCTGGATCCGCGCCTTTTTAAAAATTAGTAATAATATATCGTCAAGATGTGTTGCAACTACAAACACTTCAACTGATTTCTTCTTATCTTTCACCAGCTACACCAGTAGCCATGAAGATAAAATGACCTATCCTTTTCTGTTCTCCTGTCATATTAGAATCATTAATATAAGATTTGAAAAGTTTGAGTCATGAAGTACAGAGAGAATATGTACGTGATTCTACACTCAAAAATAAATTTCACATTTATAGATACGAAAATATATGCTTAAACATTTTGAAATACAAAATTCGGATACTTTATTACGTATCAAGAAATGGTTACTGCCTATGACAGTCTTTTGAGTAAAGGTATTCAGTTTCAAATACCCCCAACGAATCAAGACATTGCAAGATCAGTTAAATTCACGATGGTCACCAATATAACAGTCAGAACAAGGGAATTGTGATTTATCACAATTTACATCAACTAGAGCATAGAGCAAGATTGTGATGTTAGTGAGTTTTATGGGTCAAGGAGTTCATTAATTGAGATATTACACGATCATTCAAATCCAAGATGACCACGGAAATGGCCGCCCACAGTAAGAGATGGACTTGTTTTACATTCTGTTTTACCTCCAAAATAATACTTCAAATACAGACATTTCAAGGGGTACGGAATTTATTTTTCGCATTTATTTTCCAATGCAGAGCAATTTTTATCATTGCTTGAATCCATGATGGCTACCACAATGGCTACAAAAACAAAGAAATATCCACAGTCCGTACATCATATAAAAATCATTTGAAACCAACTACTAAGTTTGAAGGTATCCGATTCATTTTTTTTTAATATTTTAATATCTATAAATAAAGTTATCTAAAACATCATCTAAAATAATAATTCTTTATTTATTACCTTGCTATGAGAAAAGCGCAAGTTGCAACCAACGATTTGATATTTCGACAAAGACTACGGAATCCGTTTTTATCATTGCCAATAATTATTTATATCTCTCAAAAATGGATATATATGCTTCATCACTGCATTTTGTTGACCATGACAGTTTTTCTCTGCAACACTAATTGTGTGTGCCTATGAACTATATGTTTACAGCGAATAAATTATTATTAATTCATCTAGCATGAACCCTTCTCACCTTAGCCTTGTAATTACGTTTATATGTATCTGGTTACAGCTACAGTATCACCAAAAGAGTAGCCATAATATAGTCAAAAAAATACAAATGTTAACCGAAAATACACAATAATTATACCGATCAAAAATACAGTAATTATACCAACTGAAAATACACAGTAATTATACCGACTAAAACGTGTTTTCAGCTTTCTCAGTACCAAATCCATTCCCAATGTCAATAATGTTAATTGGTTTTAACTTCTAATGCACTTATATATATTAATTTATTGTGACTTGATAACAGCATATGTAGAAATATAGTCATGCGTTAATACCAATGAGAATTGCGAGATTTTTTCTTCCGTAAATATTTGAAGGTGAACATTCCACTATGACAGGGAAGGGCCTGATTCAGTGCATACAACCTTTTGAACACACTGTAACTTGCCACTTCCTGTCTATGACTCTCTTATGCTTCATATCATCGGTACTTTGTCAGCAATATACAATATGTTCTTGCGACTTGTCAGCAATATAAAATGTGCTATTCCCACTTGTCAGCAATATAAAATGTGCTCTTGCCATTTGTCACCAATATACAATATGTTCTTGCCACTTGTCAGCAATATAAAATGTGTTCTCGCCACTTGTCAGCAATATAAAATGTGTTCTTGCCACTTGTCAGCAATATAAAATGTGCTCTTGCAATTTGTCAGCAATAAAAAATGTGTTCTTGCCACTTGTCAGCAATATAAAATGTGCTCTTGCCACTTGTCAGCAATATAAAATGTGCTCTTCCCACTTGTCAGCAATATAAAATGTGCTCTTGCCACTTGTCAGCAATGTAAAATGTGCTCTTGCCACTTGTCAGCAATGTAAAATGTGCTCTTCCCACTTGTCAGCAATATAAAATGTCTTCTTGCCACTTGTCAGCAATGTAAAATGTGCTCTTGCCACTTGTCAGCAATGTAAAATGTGCTCTTGCCATTTGTCAGCAATATAAAATGTGCTCATGCCACTTGTCAGCAATATACAATGTCTTCTTGCCATTTGTCAGTAATATAAAATGTGTTCTTGCCATTTGTCAGCAACATAAAATATGCTTTTGCCACTTGTCAGCAATATAAAATGTGTTTTCTTGCCACTTGTCAGCAATATAAAATGTGTTCTTGTCACTTGTCAGCAATATAAAATGTGTTCTTGCCACTTGTCAGTAATATGCAATGTTTTCTTGCCACTTGTCAGCAATATAAAATGTGTTCTTGTCACTTGTCAGCAATATAAGATGTGCTCTCTTGCCACTTGTCAGCAATATAAAATGTGTTCTTGCCATTTGTCAGCAACATAAAATGTGCTCTTGCCACTTGTCAGCAATATAAAATGTGTTTTCTTGCCACTTGTCAGCAATATAAAATGTGTTCTTGTCACTTGTCAGCAATATAAAATGTCTTCTTGCCACTTGTCAGTAATATAAAATGTGCTCTCTTGCCACTTGTCAGCAATATAAAATGTGTTCTTGCCATTTGTCAGCAACATAAAATGTGCTCTTTCCACTTGTCAGCAGTATAAAATGTCTTCTTGCCACTTGTCAGCAATGTAAAATGTGCTCTTGCCACTTGTCAGCAATGTAAAATGTGCTCTTGCCATTTGTCAGCAATATAAAATGTGCTCATGCCACTTGTCAGCAATATACAATGTCTTCTTGCCATTTGTCAGTAATATAAAATGTGTTCTTGCCACTTCTCATAAATATACAATGTGTTCTTGCCATTTGTCAGCAACATAAAATGTGCTCTTGCCACTTGTCAGCAGTATAAAATGTGTTCTTGCCACTTGTCATAAATATACAATGTGTTCTTGCCACTTGTCAGCAATATACAATATGTTCTTGCCACTTGTCAGTAATATAAAATGTGTTCTTGCCACTTGTCAGCAGTATAAAATGTGTTCTTGCCACTTGTCAGTAATATACAATGTGTTCTTGCCACTTGTCAGCAATATAAAATGTGTTCTTGCCACTTATCAGCAATATAAAATGTGTTCTTGCCACTTGTCAGTAATATACAATGTGTTCTTGCCACTTGTCAGTAAAATAAAATGTGCTCTCTTGCCACTTATCAGCAATATAAAATGTGTTCTTACCACTTGTCAGTAATATAAAATGTGTTCTTGCCACTTGTCAGTAATATAAAATGTGTTCTTACCACTTGTCAGCAGTATAAAATGTGTTCTTGCCACTTAGATAGATAACGTTGTCATAGTTATAACAAAGCTGACCAGTATGTGTTGGTTGTCCGGATATGTCTAAGGCTCATATTTGACCTGATTATCCCTTTAATAGGACGATGGGGTACTGTACTGTAACATACAACACGAATGCAGTATATTCTTGACACCGAATCTAATGTCAGTCCTAGCCAGCACAAGCCTACCCCCCCCCCCCCCCACACACACACACACACAGGGGTGGAAGGAATCCTCAAATTCGTTCCTCGAGTGTCTTCGTACAACTGAATAACGCTGGCAATGTCTAGACAGTCCACTACGACTGCCAGAGCAGCACAATGTCTAGACAGTGCACTATGATTGCCAGAGCAGCACAATGTCTAGACAGTGCACTACGATTGCCAGAGCAGCACAATGTCCAGACAGTGCACTACGATTGCCAGAGCAGCACAATGTCCAGACAGTACACTACGATTGCCAGAGCAGCACAATGTCTAGACCGTGCACTACGATTGCCAGACCAGCACAATGTCTAGACAGTCCACTACGATTGCCAGAGCAGCACAATGTCTAGACAGTCCATTACGATTGCCAGAGCAGCACAATGTCTAGACAGTGCACTACGATTGCCAGAGCAGCACAATGTCCAGACAGTACACTACGATTGCCAGAGCAGCACAATGTCTAGACAGTGCACTACGATTGCCAGAGCAGCACAATGTCCAGACAGTGCACTACGATTGCCAGAGCAGCACAATGTCTAGACCGTGCACTACGATTGCCAGCGCACCATCGAATATCACCAGTAGCCAGTCAAAGGAGCAGCGATATTGTCACAATTCCAGTGTTACCGACCCGCCATTTGTTTGCTGGCATATTGGAAAGACAGCCTTTACAAGCAATAACAAAAGAGTGCGGGTCGGAGTCTCCAGAGGATGGAACGCTAACTTCCATTATCTCATACCTACCGCCCCATTGTGTAGCTTGGCCGCTGCAATTACCGTCGACTACAATGGAAATGTTCCGAAAAGACTTCTTAGCACCGGAGAATCAATAGATCAATAGATGTAGACAAATCACATTATATTGAAAACGTTGAGTGATTACTGAGACGTGAAGCGATATATCTACCCAACGGTGATCTGCAAGCCTTTCGGTTGCCATACACCAGTGCATATAGGTATCTCGGATTACACTGGTCATTGTTTTGGAGTGGGTTTTTTTTATTGACTGTTAGATGTAACCCAATGTAGACAGTTAATCCTGTATCTTGAGACAAGTTAATTAATATCAGTTATTAGCAGATAAATGTTCTAATTTGTCACCAATATATAATCTAATACCTAGATATATTAAACTAACAAACAGGACACAGTTTTGGCGCCAAGTTATTCTCACTTGTTTAAACATTTACAAACGTATAATCCCGTGACGACAATATATTATGAGTTTTCGATACAAACACTGTATCTGGACATTTTCCTAAATGTCAGTTTATTTTTAGTAGTAAGTGATATGATTTTTTACAAGGCAGCACACAATTGCAATTTCGTTAACACTAACAGTAAACGCCATCTAATCTGATCGATACAACAATTATCATTATAAAAACCGTATCACTGCCAGATGTTTTGCCTATACGAGGACTGCCACTCTCCAAGACGATACATCGTCCTTTTTACTCCCAATAAGAGGAATGCCACTTTCCAAGACGATGCATCATCTTCCTAATCCCAATAAGATGACTGCCATTCTCCGAGATGATATATCGTCCTACCTGCTCTGGCAATAAGAGGACTGCCACTATACAATACTAAGCATCGTCCTCCCTACTATCTTTAGGGGACTGCCACTCTCATTATTTGTTTATAGGAGGACTACTACTCTCCAGGACGATTCGTCGTCATTCCTACGTTGTCTATAGAAGGACTGCCATTGTCTGGTTGGGAAGGAATATTTAATGATATCTGGGCATATTTTAGACTACAGCAATTGTTTTTAATCAACAGCAAATATTCTTTAATATTTGCATATTCCCAGTGACAGGACAAACATATACCATGGTCTTTGATATACTAATCATGGCGAATTAGATTAAAATTTAGAGGTGGAAGCCAATGGGACAAGTGGAAGAATCCATCCATCAGCAAGCCGACGAGAAAAGATAGATTTTGTTTCGCGTCTTTTTTAAAAATAATTTAGTATTCATACAGAATTTTAAATTATACTCCTCTTCATTATTCTTTTGTTTTTCACAGCTCTTTACACTTTTTTGTTTTACATAATTTTATATATATATATATATATATATATATATATATATATATATATATATATATATATATATATATATATTTTAATGTAAATAATCATAGAATTAACCTTAGGTTGACACTCAATAGCATAGGTGTATATGTGTGCTGGGGTGTCGTCAAACATCCATTCTTTCTTTCATCCATCAGCGCATATATCTCACATAATAAACACTGCAAGTCAGCATTAAAAACAAATGACCGACTTTGGTGGTGCCACCTATAGTACAAAACCAAATAACTTCTGGCTGGGTCAAAATTCGAGGTGCACCCAACTTTTGATAAAGAAGTTAACACCACAAGTCCTGTGATTGGTGATAAATGTGAATGTGTTGGTTGTAAAATAAAATAGTTTCATCTGAGCAAAAATTGTATGCAATTTTATTTTGTCTAGTACCACTGTGTCAAGTAGCCTTGTGCTTGAAACATGTTTGGGGTACCTGTGAAAAAAAGTACTCAAAGTTTGTGTGGAACTAGGGTAGTCATAGATGCTACCCGTTATTTTTTAAATGAACAGCTTCACCTCCAATTTTTTCTGATTCACTTTAAGGGTGAGGGGTGGTAGTATTTGTATCCGTGGTGTTTATGTTGTTTGATACGCTGCAGGTAGCAGGTTTAGCCACACATGTTACTATTGTCAACTATGGGATTTTATTTGGTAGTATACACCCTATAGACCCTCCAAACATATATTTCCACATCAAAAGGATTTTCATAAGACAAACAGAAGTTGAAAAAACACGTATTTTAATCATGTTGGCGGCCATCTTCAACTTCGCTTCCTAGCAGAGTTAGACCACACTTTTGAAAAGGCCACCCGCACTACTTTTATTGAGAAAACTTTGAAGATATGGAGAAACAAACACCTTCAAACCTTTGTCCCCGTAAACTGGTCACGGATCTGTATTAATTCGCCTCGATGATAGACACTAGCGGCGATGTCCTGGCAATCACGGTAGTGGGACCGACCGACCGGTCGGCCGGCCATTGATTAATGGGTCAGTCGGGCGATACAAGGCTACTGGTCATCACGCATGATGACGATCCGCTCTCTAATACAGGCTGGTCATTGCCCCAGACTCATAGGCTCCCTCGAATCGCTGCCCAGAATAACAAACAGCGGGACGGAGCCCAATGGTAAAACACTCGCTTGATCCGCGGTCGGTCTAGGGTCGATCCCCGTCAGTGGGCCCATTGGGCTATTCCTTGTTCCAGCCAGTGTACGACTGGTATATCAAAGGCCGTGGTATGTGCTATCCTGTCTGTAGGATGGTGCATGTAAAATATCCCTTGGAAAATGTAACCGGTTTTCTCTCTAAGACTATATGTCAGAATTACCAAATGTTTGACATCCAATAGTCGATGATTAATAAATCATTATGCTCTAGTGGTGTCGTTAAACAAAGCAAACGTTTTATCTTTTTAACAGCAGCAGCACGACCCGCCTCACTCCGGATACATTCTTACGTTTTGTACCAGGCGCCATTTTAAAAATAAACCACGTATCAAAATGGAAATTTCACCGTCTCTACATAACTAACAAACAAAATTTCAATATACTGCATCGCATGCTTTCCCCACCATTCAGCTTCAAAACGTTGGATGTATATTTTTAATCACCCGATATAGAGAAAGCAAGTGCAAGTATTAATTGGAATTCGAAAGATATCCGATTTACCCAGTTATACAAAATTTAGATGTATAATATATTAATATTTATGAAGTGTCGTACTAGTCATATCACAATCACTATTCACTCCCTCAGTCGCTTGATCCTTTAATCATTGGTGATCATGGCATAATGCATGTACTAGTAAACATAACATTAGTAACTGTTATTATTGGTGATTATAACATTGTACTGGTATTCCTGGGTGATTATAACATTGTACTAGTATTCCTTGGTGATTATAACATTGTACTGATATTCCTGGTTGATTATAACATTGTACTAGTATTCCTTGGTGATCATAACATTGTACTAGTATTCCTGGGTGATTATAACATTGTACTAGTATTCCTGGGTGATTATAACATTGTACTAGTATTCCTGGGTCATGATTGTAACATAATGTTAGTTATCTAAAGTGATCATAACATTGTAATCCTTCGTGATCATAACAATACTAATAATCCTTCATGATCATAAAATAGTATTACTAATCCTTCATTATTATGACATAATACTAATATTTCTTGGTTATCACTAACATAACACTATCATGCTACCAGTCGCTGTACCACTGAGTTACAAGACCTGTACCACTGAGCTACAAGTGCTGTACCACTGAGCTACAAGCGCTGTACCACTGAGTTACAAGACCTGTACCACTGAGCTACAAGCGCTGTACCACTGAGCTACAAGCGCTCTACCATTGAGCTACAAGACCTGTACCACTGAGCTACAAGCGCTGTACCACTGAGCTACAAACGCTGTACCACTGAGCTACAAGAGCTGTACCACTGAGTTACAAGACCTGTACCACTGAGCTACAAGCGCTGTACCACTGAGCTACAAGCGCTGTACCACTGAGTTACAAGACCTGTACCACTGAGACATGAGCACTGTACCACTGAGCTATAAACGCTATTCTACAGAGCTATTGAGCTGCAAGCGCTGTACCACTGAGCTATAGCTGCTGTAGCACTGAGCTGCAAACTCCGGGCCATTGAGCTACAAGCACTGTACCAATGAGCTATAGCTGCTGTACCACTGAGCTGCAAACTCCGGGCCATTGAGCTGCAAGCGCTGTACCACTGAGCTATAGCTGCTGTACCACTGAGCTGCAAACTCCGGGCCATTGAGCTACAAGCGCTGTACCAATGAGATATGAACTCTGTACCACTCAGCTATAAGTGCTATTCCACTGAGCTACAAACGCTCTACCACTGAGCTACAAACGCTGTACCACTGCGCTAAAGGGTTGTACCACTGAGCTACAAGTGCTGCAGCACTGAGCTGCAAGCGCTCCGCCACTGAGCTACAAGTGCTCCGCCACTGAGCTACAAGCGCTCCGCCACTAAGCTACACATCTCTCAAGTACATGCACACATTTTCATTTCATTTCAACTTATTTCCGTGCTTATATCCAATTAAGGTTCAAGCACGCTGTCCTGGGCATACACCTCAGCTATCTGGGATATCTGTCCAGGACAGTGGGTTAGTTGTTAGTTGGTTGGTGGGTAGTGAGAGAGAAGAGGGTGTAGTGGCTTTACACCTACCCATTGAGCCCTTAAGAACTCGCTCTGGGTTGGAGCCGGTACCGGCCTGCGAACCCTGTACCTACCAGCCTGTAGTCCGATGGCTTAACCACTGCTCCACCGAGGCCGGTATGCACACATTAGCTTAGCCGGCATTTTATATTGGGAGCACCCACATTGTGTGTGTGTGGGGGGGGGGGGGGGGGGGGGGGGATGGAGGATGCGTAACTAAACTGTACGTCGTGCACCCCTACCTTCCTCTGGCTATGTCAGTGAGTACAAACCCGACAAATTAGGTTGTAGTAACGTTACGTTGTAATCAATATGGCTTACGGTAGAATGAAGCACGATGGATTAAAGATCGCCATTCTGGTTATCGCCAGCGAAATGAAATGCCTGGACACGCACATGGGCCATCGAATCACGGATCTCAGAGTACGGACGTAGTTATGTTGATAGACGTGGTCGAGATAGGAGGATCAATGGGTGTAACAGGACGCTTAATCGTCCAGTCGCCGTCCTTAACAGGGAAGTCCTTGTCCAGATCCATTAACACCTTGTGTCTTAGTCCCAGCGACGAGTGCTACAACGTTAGTCGTCCAGTCTCAGTTGTCTATAGAAGAAAATCGGCACTCCACTCCAGGATTGTTTCCTATTTCTCTGACTTTATGGCATTAGGAACTGCAAATCAATAACTTTGACCACAGAATGATTATTTTTGTTTTGTTTTAATGTTGCTTTCTTTTACTTTGTTGATGTGTTTTCTTGTCATTTGTTTTGTGGGGTTTTTTTTGTGTGTTGTCTTTGTTTTCAATGTAACCGTGTAAATCCATTGAAAGTACATTAAACTCTTATGGTTAATTTTTATAACATTTAAGCAAGAATAAAACATATTATTAATTTCTCAATTTTTCTTTTGCCCCCCCCCCCCCCTCTCTCTCTCTCTCTCTCTCTCTCTCTCTCTCTCTCTCTCTCTCTCTCTCTCTCTCTCTCTCTCTCTCTGTCGTTTTGTCTCTTTCTAGTACATTGTGAATTTACAGTTCTCATTAAATATAATGTCAAACGGGAAATACGATGACAAAATAGTAGACTATTGTAAACTGGTGAATTAAAAAATATCATTAAATATAATAACCAAATGACATTCTAATGGCCACCAGTGGAGTTAATTATTATTTAAAATGAAACACTAGCACATTTTGTTTACACCAATGGGAAATAACATTATTATATGTTGATTTATCATTATAATAATGCCAAGTTAAATTTTAAATACTATAATAAAATTTTACACCACTGGAAAAAGCTAATTTTAAACTTTGATTGAATGTGATAAAACAGTTGTACACCAGTGCCAAATCCTGAGTTTACACTTCTCATTAAACGTGCTTAAAGAAATGGGGCATGAGTGGTGAAGTGGTGAAATTAATTTACACTACATTATAAAATACTGAATTTACATTGTGATTAAATTTAATTGTATACCATTGGGAAAAATAATTTACTTTTCTGGTTTAGATTAGTGACATTGTAGTACACCACTGGGAAATAGTTTTAAAAAATGATGATGATTATTATTAATAATAGTTTTAATTTCAGGCATCGCAGCTAAGTTTTTTTTTAGGTCAACGTGACACATGATAAAATTAATGTTTTCGATTGGCATTCGCCGACAACGCTAACATGCATGTAATCCTGCAACGGACTAGTCAAATAGGATTGGTTGCATCTAAAAGGAATAAGCGTGTCTCTTTTTGACTCTGTAAGTCGACACTATCAAACACAAACAATTCTCAATATAAGATCCCAGGTTTCCTGTCCTCCTTTGTTCAATAAAAGAAATTCCATCCGTTATAAATGCAGCACGTGAGATACACTAATCGAGTTTGACAGCTGTAAGTTGGATACGGTGCTAACTTCGTCAACTGGTAATTGTCATTATTGTTACTTTTTAACATCATGTAGAGTGAACTGGTGGAAATAATGTGCATTGTTTTAATTGAGTACAACATTATTGTTTGTCTAGCTACAAGCCGTGCCAGTATTCACTTAAAGGGACAGACCCTAGTTGTTTTAAACACTCAGGCATATTTGTCACTATTAGAGCCATTTATGATCACTGAAATCAAACAGTACTTATATTTTATATTTAGATTATCCATTTTCGTACAACCGAAGTGTTTCTGGTTATCCTGGTGTTCCTAATACCACAAAATGCTTCTTTTTTCTTCATAGTTTTAAAGACGAACACGCGTCTGAGAAGTAATTGTTATGGAGTCGTGTTTTAGTCTATTTTTAAGGATATTTCAACGTCATAGACTCTTGTTTCACTCTGTTGTATCCAAATTTGTTACAGGTTTGTAAATTAACTAAGCTTAGTGTCCATGTTTATGGGTTGAAACTAGAGTCTAGGTGAAAAGTATGCCTTAGTGTTTAAAAGCTAAGGTCTGTCCCTTTAAAATCCATACATGTCTGTATAAATGTTTTTATTTAAATATTCTTACTTATGTTTTAAAATGTGCCATGTTCTTTGTTTTATTCATATATAAAGAAATAAAGATTGAAAAAACTAAAAATAATTGACATATAAAAACAAAATAAACACAAATGTAAAACAGATATTCGACTCAGTGTGTGGTGATTGTAAACCGTGTAGCAAGTACTTGTTAGGCATCACATAGAGGTAGCTTAGCAAAATTAAACAATATTTATATCCACTTTGTTTTTATTGTGATTGGTGAACAGGCAATGACATACATTAACGCCTGTCTGTTCCATTTTTGTATCTACATTTCATCAGTACGAATGGTACAAATGGTATAATATTAAACATATTTCAGAAACAAATTTAAGTCAGAGAGTAATGATGATATAGTACAAAAATAGAATGAAAAACTGAAACTGGTGCACTAAATGTATGATAACATGAAATCTTACAGAACACGTTTTCTGGATGTGGAAGGTTAGAATCCGTGTGTAGTCTGTAGGTATCTGGGCACAATGAAACCATGCTATTCGTAGTTCTGAAGTACAGCTGTACAAAATAAGTTCATTACTCTTTAAATATGAAATGGAATTAAAATGTTCTCTGCGATGTTTTTTTTTATATCTAGGACAGTAATAAATAGTGAGACGCGTCTTCGTAAACAGGGCGGGAGTTAGCTCTGTCGGTTGAGTGCTCGCTTGAGGTGCTTGCGTCGCCGGATCGAACAACCTCGGTGCACCCATTCAGTTGATTGAGTTTTTTTCTCATTTCCCACCAGTGCAACACAACTGGACAAAGGCCGTGGTATGTGTTTTACTCTCTGTGGGAAAGGGCATATAAAAGATCCTTTGCTGCATTAGGAAAAATGTAACGGGTTTCCTCTGATGACTACGTGTCATAATTACCAAATGTTTGACATCCAATAGCCGATGATTAATTAACCAAATTGCTCCAGTGGTGTTATTAAACAAAACAAACTTCTTCTGTTTCTTTGTAAACATGTCGACATTCGCAGTTAGGAAGATCCGTAGTTCAAAATGTACTGAAGTGTCGTTAAGCAAAATGTACTGAAGTGTCGTTAAACAAAATGTACTGTTCGTTAAGCAAAATGTTCCTTCCTTTTCTTTCCTTTCCTTTATATTACAGTGCCCATTTATATGACCATTGAAACAAGACTTCTGTCATCTGTGGAATGAGTGAATGTAAGTATGGAAACCAAATGTGAAGCAAATTTACAGCTTTTTACACTGTGGTTTTACATAATTGTAGAAATAATATTTTCATATACTTACCTATCTGGCACCCAATAGCCGATATGTATTTTGGTGCTGGGGTGTTGTTAAAGATTCATTCATTCATTCATTCATGTCTAGATCAACTGCTGGAATAACTTTGTTAGTCACCAAGATGTTGCAGTTTGTAAAATCGCTACATAAAGGTGTCGTTAAACAAACGTATCTCTTCTTTGTTATACTGGCGAGACAAACTCCTGAATTTCAACAAATATGTCAAAGAGAAGGTTCAAAAGGTAAAGAACTACAGAAAATAACTGAATTATTGAACATGATACCTCAAATTACCAAACAAATAACGGATATAATAATTCGTATCTACTGAGCAAGTCTTGGCAAACTGGTTTGAATAGCTATAATAACGATTTATTACCAAAACATTCATGATATAATTATATATTCTAGCCAGTAATTTTTGCAAGAGAATGCTTGAAAATGATATGAAAAACGACAGATGCAGTCACGAACGATCCTACTTATTCACACAGACGAACCAGTCTTAAACCGAATATTGCGGAGATTATTTTCCATAGCAACGGGGCTCAAGACATAGATTCGGTGCCCACGAAACAGCTTAAAGAACGACAAATGTCATTTCATTAACACCAACAACGACGCCTCGGCCCGCTCGGGTTACGTCGCGTCGCCATCGAAACGCCTCGGTTAGCGATTGGTCACTGCTGGTCACGCCACCGGTCAGTAATGGTAGCATCAATTTACGCTGATGACCGAGTCAAGGGATGGATGAATATGACATTCTGACAAACGATAACGTCACTTGGTCGTTCATCACCAACGCGTAATTGAAGACACTTTCTTGAGAGTTAATTAGTTCACATAAAAAGACGAGCTATGAAATTATTAGTTTTTAATAAATGAACTATTAATTTCGTGAAATGAGAGAGAGAGAGAGAGAGAGAGAGAGAGAGAGAGAGAGAGAGAGAGAGAGAGAGAGAGAGGGGAGAGAGGTTGAACAAGAGAGGGGGAGAGGTACACACACATAGAGAGAGAGGGGGAGGGAGAGACACGGAGAAAGACACACACACACACACACACACACACACACACACACTGATTTACATATGATTTGCATATTTGGTTACTAATATATCCGTCACTACCTACAATATATATATACTAACAGACAGTGTCAGAAGGTGACTGTCTCATTAGCAGGAATTTCGACACTACTGAGGTCAAGTCCCACATTACAACTTTGTCTTACACACCCGTTGGCGAGAACAGCCTGCGTTATTCTTTTACGTGTTTTAATAATTTCAGAACATACGACTGGCTGTTCCTAGGTGATGACCAGGTCACCACTGTTATACATCCAATGAAAAACTACACGATGGAAATCGATTACATTGTGACATATAGTTAACCTGACAATCATGGGTCTGTGACGCGTAAGTTAGCTACAAGTGCAATGGCTGTAAATAACTTTTAGTCGAAAAAAGATGTTAAAATTTGCTAAAACCTGGCTTTTGAGGATATGTAAGAAATAGAATAATACATTCGTGTCCGTAAGATACCATTTATCTCACAACTCGTTGTTTAAAAACGTATCAAACTAGCTTTCGCTCGTTAGATACATTTAAAAGAACTCGTTGTGAAATAAATGTTATTTAACGGCCACTCATGTATTATTCTCTATGTATGTAATTCAGACATTACTACACTAATAGTGAATTGAATTTAGTTTACAATTCTGGGTTCTCGTGTTTCTGTCCATCAGTTTATGTAATAAAAGAAAATCACAGCTGATTTCGAGATTAGTATATTCCGTGTCTTTAAAAAGTTTGTAATAAAATTAAATATTAATATACGTACAGATAAAGTGGATTATGTATATATGTCAAAATGCATCATTAGTTTGCACTTAAAACATAGATTGAACAATGTTTGGCTCGAGGGTCGGGGTCGAAAGCCCGTGTCCAAAACGAAATTTTATGTAGGTTTTTATATATATTTGCCGGAGAGGAGGCATAACTTAAACCCCTTAGAAACTTTGTTGGACACAGCCTAACTCAAACTTACTCCGCTGCACAATGTGCAGCACACGCGCCTGAGAGGTGAAGGTCGCAAAAGGTCGAAAGAACACAATTTAAGACTGAAGATACAAAAAAGACCATAAGCCGCGGGCCAGGGTACAAACCGCTCCCTAAAACATGTTCATTGTATTGTTCTCAGAATGCTGGAAATACCGTAAAACCTGAAATTCGAAATTTCGAAGGGGAGCATGCCCCCTCCCCTCCCCCGCCTTTTCCAACAGGTCCTTTGGTCCTTACATTTCTCTTCCTCGGACCATCTCACTGACAGTAGCCCCCTCCCCACTTTCAAATACTCTTCATTACATGATCCCTGAATACTATATTCTGTTACTCAACACACGTGATTTTTAAAACTCGATTTTCGAGGCTATATCCAATTAAAGATTAAGGACGCTGTGATGGGCACACATCAATGCCGGTCATATATGACTGACGAATTGGCTTGTAAAGCTGAACGGTCAAATCGTTACCGCATTTAGAAAAAGCATATCTCCGTGAAAACAAAATCAAAGAGATATTTTCACAAGATCGTGACTGTTATCACGAATGCCTGTCGTGTATTATGTCTTTAGGTGGACTGTTTGACATCAAATAGCCGATGATTAATTACACAATGTCCTCTAGTAGTGTCTTTAACACACACAAAAAACCCTTTAAACTGTAGGTAGACTGATACTCAATACATTCTTCTGGATCCATCTGTAAAGATAATATTCAAGGCCGTTGCCATGGCGACATGAATATTCATTGCTATATTGCTGACGTTATTGTCGGCAGTTGATGGGTTTGCACTACTTGTAATATCAATATGTTATATAACAATGATATCGACTCTGCTTAGCTACTAGCGAGCCGAGATACTAGCGTACTCCGTATTGTTTGTCACGGTATATTACAAGAGACAGGGCGCGGCACAACTCAGTCGGTAGAACGATCGAATCCTCTATGTGGACCAATTCACTGATTGGGTTTTCCTCGTTCCAGCCAGTGCCCCACGACTGGTATATCAAAGGCGGCGGTATCTCCTGTCCTGTCTCGGGAAATTGCATATAAAATACCCATTGCTACTCGTAGCGTGTTTCCTGAAACAATTTGCTCTGCTGGTGTCGTTAAACAAAATAAACTTCAACTTTTCTGAAAACTACGTACCACAATTACCATGTTTGATAATAGCTGACAATTTATAAATAAACCTGCTCTAGTGGTGTCGTTAAACTAAATACACTGGGTTTGTTTTTCTTTGACTCTCACTACACGTGTACGTGTTTTGTTCTTGCTGGATTCTCCGAGTATGTGTCGGTCTATCTGTGTCTGGTTCCCTCTCATCCTCACCCCCCCCCCCCCCCCCCCCCCCCCCCCCCCCCCTGTGTCTCTTTTCCTATTTGGGCGGGATATAGCTCAGTTGGTTGAGTGATTCCTTTAGGTGATAGCGTCGCAGGATGGAACCAGCTTGGTGGATCCATTCAATTAATTGGGTTTTTTTTTTATCGTTCCAACCAGTGCACCACAACTAATCAAAGGTCGTGGTATGCGCTTTCCTGTCTGTGGGAAGATGCATATAAAAGATCCCTTGTTGTCTCAGGAAAACTGTAGAAGGTTTCCTCTAATGATTATATGTCAGAATTACCAAATGTTTGACATCCAATAGCCTATGATTAATTAATCAATGTGCTCCAGTGGTGTCGTTAAACAAAACAAATTTTAACTTCAATTTTTTCACTTTCTCTCATTTTCTAATGAAGAAATTTAAATCGTTTTGGAACAAGATTCTTTTGATTTTTTTTTTTTTTTTTTTTTTTTTTTTTTTTTTTTTTTAAATTGGGGGGAGGGGGTTGTTGTTTTTCCCCTTCATTTGTTCTGTATCACCAATGTGTTTGGTGCAATTACACTTGTTCTATTTAAATCTTAACCAAAGTTTTTCACCAGGAAAACAAACAAGTCAAATGTGTTTACGAGTCCTTTTTTCTCTTCTTCTTAAAAAGTCAACTTCACAAATTTTATTTGGGCTTCAGCCGTCAACTCTATATTCACAAGGTAATTTGCAAACAAAAACAAACCACGGAATGTTTTTTGGACGTTCTGTTTTGCTTTCAAGTGAGTTTGTTAAATAATTCGTTGACTGACCCGAAGCCATCTTGACGAGTCGGCGTAATAGAATGTGACCCCCAGTCACGTACAACCCGGAACGTAGTAGACGCGACGTCTCGGCCAATCTCGGCAACCATCGGAACGTGATCGGGATGTTTTGTTTGTCACTGATATATTTAGGAACGAATTCAAGGTCGCTATTGCACAAACAGTGACACTATTTAAGTGAAGGAAATGACTGGCATGGACTCATTTTCAATACCTATCCGATATGATTGCCGTTTACTTAGCAATTTAAGGCTATGACGCCTCGTGTTTGTTCAACGCACACGCGTGTGACAGATTATGCCACACGTTCTGAGAAGCCACCGGTCATTTGGTACACATTTCGCGAACACCTGACATCATCACTGTTTTGACAGTGATTCATGAGTACAAGTCATCACAGCTGTATTTATTCCAATGATCTCTGTCTTGTGCTTGTTTTCATTTAGTAAATTAGTCTGTGAGTGGCAGTCCTCTTTGTGGTGGTCGAAAGGATTATTATTCAGTAAAGGATCTCCTCGGCAGTGGCTGTCCACCTATTGACGAGGTACTAGATAAAGATTTATGGAATAAACCACTATTTTGCCAAATGTCCATTCGACTCTGCATTGTGCAGAGATACAACCTTGATCACATTATAATTGTGTTGTCGTTCAGGTTTATGGACTATAAGTCGCTAACATAAACTTTATTCAAAGTACCATAAACAGATAAGATTAACTTGATATATCTCAAGTTTGAAAAGCGAAGATTCAAACTAAACATTTCATTGACCAAACACAATGCTACTGACTTGGGCATCATTCCACGAAACGATATTAACACTACCATCGTCGTAAATAGCAATCATCGTGATCGTAACTTTTGCCTACGATCGCCAGCCTGTTACACGCAGTGACGTACCTTACTGTCGTCGTAAATTACAGTGAAAATTTACAGAACCCCTCGCCAGTCTAGACCACACACCCTCGCCACAGTCTAGACCCCACTCCCTCGCCAGTCTAGACCACACACCCTCGCCACAGTCTAGACCACACACCCTCGCCAGTCTAGACCACACACCCTCGCCACAGTCTAGACCCCACTCCCTCGCCACAGTCTAGATCACACACCCTCGCCACAGTCTAGACCCCATCCCTCGCCAGTCTAAACCCCACACCCTCGTCACAGTCTAGACCCCACTCCATCGCCACAGTCTAGACCACACACCCTCGCCAC